>NW_020862941.1:0-19552 GCF_003713205.1 Coffea eugenioides
TGCTGGAAAAAAAAATTCTTGATAGCCGAGAGGCTTGAGCAGAAATTTCAGTTTGTTTTTTTTGGAATTTTAATCTGTTTCTGGATTTTTCCTTAGAGTGTCATGGTTCTGAAATGCATCAGAAATATGTGTTTTAAGCTGCATAAGTCGTTTAACTATGAATCATTTGATATGATGGAAGTTTGAACTAAGAATGTGGAAGTGTAGACCTGGAAAATTTTCAAGTGAATGGATAGAAGTAGTAAAGGAATTTTCCAGATTTCTTGTGGCGAATTTTAGTCCTAAAAATGCTGTTTTGAGTTGTAAAATATCTTATGTTCATTGATTCCACTTGAAACTATATTAAGAGGGTCTTACTTGTGCATTTTGGAGTGACAATTTGATTTTATTATGACTATAATATTGTGATAAAGTGATCGGTATTGGAATAGAAAATTTTGGAAAATAACTTTGGTGAAATGTTTAATCTGCATTCGATTATGTGTAATGAGATTTTGTTGAGGTCTTGGATGAAAATATTGTCACCAATCCTGCCTTACGTCCATATACCGGTTAGTGATCTTAAGCGCTTGAAAGGCTAGCTTTAATTGCTGTGAGAAATAATTGTTGGATGCTAAGGGCTAATGATTGATGAAGCCCTTGGCCATTTGAATGATTTTATACAAGTGTCAAAGTGTGATGAAATTAATTGCTAGAATTACTTGAAGACTTTATATTTATTTTGCTTCAACTGTGAGGTGATATGAACTTGCCAAAACCAAGAGCTAATGATTGACGAAACCTTGGTCATTTATTCCATTTTGATCAAAAGTGAATCTATTGAAAACCCAGGGCTAATGATTGACGAAGCCCTAGGGATTTTCCATTAAAATGTGATTTCGATTTGCTGGCAAATTTGAACCATAATAGGATTTCGAAATGGGATCGAAATTGTGAAAGTCGTTTCGACCCTGTGAACTCGAGCAATTTTGATCGAGCTAATCAAAAATAATTTTTCTTCTCGCTAGTAGCAAACGATAAAATTCAGTAATTAGTATTTTGCCTTAAATTTTGCCTACCGACAATTTTTCTTTAGCTTAAACTAGCCTTGATAGTTATAGAAAATAATTTTTCTAGCTTTTAAAACCCTAAGTTTTGTTTCATTTCCTTTTCTTTCTTTAAGACCTGTTCCTTGCTAGTTTTCTAGAGGAAATTTTCAAAACACGAGATTTTAGCGATTTTAACTAAACGTGCAGAAAACTTGTTCGGCAAGAAACACTATTTCACGTAAACTAGTTCGAGTAACACTTTTTCAAGAAAAGTAATATTAAGGAAACTTTGCCAAATATTTTATAGTTTTTAATACACATGGTTTGTTGACTATCCAAGCAAATAAAATAGCTATACTACGAATAATTTTCCTACGTATCCTTAAACAGTATAGCCCACTTATAGTTAAAATTTGGTATTTTAGGGTTTAGCGAGGATGCAGATTTTGATTCCCAGCTTGATCAGTAACTTCACTCTTGGTGAGTGTCCCTGCTTGTTCTATTCCTACCTGATTTAAGTGCTTTCTTGACTCAATATGTGATAAATTGCAAAACTAGTTTAGATCCATCGAAGTGAGCAGTGTGTACTTTATCGCACTAGCCGTTCGAGTGGTGACTTGCGTGAAACATTTTTCTCATGAATCCGTGAATCAAAATGTAGTTGCGTCGTTGGGTGAATCCCTCGACTTCTGAATCCAACTACGGAAATGTCGCTGGGTGAATCTCTCGACCAATTTCCTGAGGGTATACTCAAGTATACTGCTCCCAATTTTCTAAGGGTATATCTCGAGTATACTGTTTCCTTAGTCGGTGTTCGGGCCCGGACAGGGTACTGTACGGTACGGGTTAGGAAGGTAAAAATGAAGGATCTCATGACTATAAGTAGTGAGAGTGACGGAGGTCAACTACGATGAATGGTGATCAAGCCGAGGAAAATGGCTCCTGAGAGCCCCTTTTCAACCTTGTGCTGTTATTTCGCTTTTCTATTGTTTTGAAGAGCGATTTTTGGTTTAGTGAACCACCTGAATCAGTCTCTCTGAGATGAGTGAGTGAACTCCTGATCCGAATCAACCTCCTTGTCGAAAGTGTAAACTGGCGGGGCTTCTCCCCTGGTATCACTCCGACGATTAAGTTAGTATGAGAACGAGAAAATGCTAGAGTATGAGCAAATGAACAGTGTATGCTTCTTGCTAGGAGTGTATGTGGGGTATTTATAGGAGGGTAGAGGACAGAGCGGAGAGCTCATGTTGGTGGGACCCATTCTCTGGTCATTACGGCTCTGTCCCGTGTCAGGAGGCCTGACTCTGACACTGTAGCCGCCTGAGTGTGATGACGGAGAGTATTGAGCAGGTTCCATTAAGAGTCTCCAGTGCTTTTCAGATAAAGCACTGGACCTGGGTGATGTCAGGGGCCGTGACCTCATCAGCGTGCGGCCGAAGTGGGTGGTGCCGAGGTCACCTACACGGTAGGCTAGGGAAGTGGCCGAGCTCAGGGGTTATGCCCAAGATACGGATGAGCTCTGATAAGGGACAAGGTGAGTTCACCTCGGACACGCAGGATGGCCGAGGTGAGCATCCTCAATAAGCCCCCCAAGCCTCGGGTGCTCCGGGACTGAGAGGTGCCGAGGCTTCCTTGTGCCGAAGTCATGAAGAGTCGGGGTCCTGAGACTGCTCCGGAAGATGCGGGGACTTGACACGTGGTCGAGTCAGTTGACAGGACGTGGTCAGAGGTAACCGTCGCGTCGTGAAGTGGTGGGACGTTTCGTGCAGAGGGTGTCAGCCGAAAGGACGGGCATTAATGAGGAGAGATGGACAGAAGGGCAGGTACACGGTATCCTGAATTCGAATCGTTGCCGCCTTTTCGTATTCTGGCTGCCTCTTCGGGTTCTGGCTCTTCCCTATAAATAGGGGGTCCCTTTCATCGTATGGCCCATCACTCTCTTTCTTCGCTTGTAACTTACGAAATTCGCGAGTGTAGCCGAAGTCAATCCATTAGCCGAGATCACAGCCGAAGTCATCGTCTTCGTCCGAGATCGTAGTCAATAGTAAGTATCTTTCTTTCTCTTCATATCGTCTTTCACTCATGGCCAAAACCGCTAAGACCCATAAAGAAACGGTGACCCCGAGCTACCAGACCGAGGTGACGCCGGATCCTGAGGAAGAAACGACGACGTCCAGCTCTGAGGGGTCGACGCAGGGTTCTGAGGAAGGATCAGCCGAGGTGAGAGCCGACGTGACGGGCTCGGAGTTGGAGTCGTCCGGGATCAGCGAGGGTGGTTCCGAGGTCGAATACGATACCGAGCTCGGGACCGAGATACCTCATGACGAGGGTGTCCTGGAGCCAGTCGCTCCAAAGGACGTGGACAACATCGACTTCGGTCAGATGCCGAAGTTTAGAAGTCGTATAGGAA
The DNA here is from genome assembly GCF_003713205.1 of Coffea eugenioides. Lineage (NCBI taxonomy): Eukaryota > Viridiplantae > Streptophyta > Magnoliopsida > Gentianales > Rubiaceae > Coffea > Coffea eugenioides. Next base: position 3,439 of record NW_020862941.1, read on the forward strand.
GGGATAGGGCCACGAAGGAGATAAACAGGTACCCTTTCCGGTCGAGGTACGAAATTCTGCCGCCCGAGGCGAATGACACAGCCGCGAACCCCCCCTTCGGCATGGTGGCTGTCTACGTTCAACAGCTGGAGGCCGGGCTGAGGATGCCGACGTCGAAGTTCCTCCGGGACTTACTTCGTCACTTCCACGTGAGGATCACCCAGCTTGCCCCGAATGCGGTCCGCATCATTGTGGGGTTCGAGATGCTGTGCCGACATCAGGAGGTGACTCCCTCCGTCGACCTCTTCCGCCGATGCTATACTCTCAAGGCACACGGGACGGATAAAGGATGGTTTTATGTTGGCAATCGAAACAATGCTATCCCGAAGTTGGTGATCGGTGCTCCCAGCTCGATCAAGAACTGGAAGCGCGACTACTTCTTCGTGTCCGGAGTGGACTTCCCGAGGGGTTTTTGGTGGAGGCCAATTAAGGCGAAGGCCGACCCCTCTGCGGGGGATGCCGAAGAGGAATCCTTCCAGAAGTTGATGAAGTCGGGACTTCGGCTGTTCAGCCATGACTACCCCGAAGCCGTGCTCGTGGATGGGGGGATAAGTCGAGCCGTGATCAATACTACCAAGCCCCCCTTCCTTTCCACTGAACTTGAGATACCTTGTAATTTTTCTTTCGTAGCTTTGCTTTCACTTCGGTTAAGGCATATGATAATATTTATTTTTGTGCAGTGACTAAACTGTCCGACCTCGTCGTCTCTGACTCGTCCGAAGTGGCCAAGAGGCAGAAGAGGAAGAGCACTGACGAGACATCGGCACCTCCGCCAAAGAAGAAGAAGTCACAAGGACCAGCCGCTAAGACTTCGGCGTCTAAAGGCACTCCCACCAAGGTTGGCCAGAGCAGCTCGGCCACGGCGGCTACTGGGTCCACCTCGTCTGTGCCAGAGGGAGTTCCCCTTGGAGTTGTTACAACAGTCACACCTCCTTCTGGCCGAGGCAAGCAGCTGAAGCCTCCAGTTAATCCGGTGTCGGGGACCTCGCTATGGAATCGTTTCCATAGCCCCCCAGTGTTTCCCGGAGACGATAAGACGCACCCCGGCGGGCATTGGTGTCCGGACTGGAAAATTTCGGTCAACGACAGGTGCCAACATCCTCGGGTTGCCCAAGAACTAGTGATGCACTCCCCCTTGCCGAGGGACTTGGAGTTCATGAAGAAGCTGAGCCCGGCCGAGATGGTTCAAAGTCTCATGGTGTCCACAGCTTCCACCTCGGCCTTTGTGGCCGAGATGGCACACCGCTACTGTGCTCTGGTCGAGGAACAGGACACCGGCAAGTTGCAGAATCAAATCTCCAAGTTGGAGAAAAAACTGTTGGTGTCCGAGTCTGAGAAGGCCGAGCTTGAAAGGCGGCTTAAGGAGGCCGAGGTGAAGGATGAGGAGGCCGCGGCTACTATCAACAGTCTCCGATCGGCCCTCGAAGAGGAGCAGAAGAGGGGGGACGAGGTGAAGGCGTCCCACGAGCAAGCTCTCGAGGGTACCGGAGCCTCGGCCGTAGACGCTTTTCGGAAGTCCGAGGCCTTCATCAAGGACCTCGGCCAACTACTTACGCCTAACTTCATGTTTGGCTTCACATCGGCCGTTGACGAGGCCGCAGCTCACCTCTCCTCCGAGGCCTTGGAGTCCTTAAAAAACCATACCAGCTACAATGAGGACTCCAAGGAGTTATGCGATCGGATGGCCGAAGGCATTCAGGCAGGAAGGAATTTGGCCGAAGTCCAGGTCGAGTTCAACAAGTGGCTGTCCGAACTCGACGAAGTGTTCGAGGACGTGGAAGTGGAAGAAGCTGGAGGAGAGGACGCTGAGGGAGACGAAGCCGGAGGGGACGTCGGCAAAGAGCATGGAGATGAAGTTCACCCCGGCGGAAAAGAGGCCGAAGAGAAGGATGCCCAGGAGGGAGCCAAGACCGGGGATGGAGCCGAGACGGGGGTCTAGGCTCGCGGTTTTAAGGGGGTGGCCGAGGTGGAGAGTGCTTAGTAGCATTCGGACCTCGGCCTTGTACTTTTGTAACGCTCTTTCTTATTGAATGAAAGCATATTTCTTCTCGTCTCAGTGCTTTAATTTCTTGCTTTGACTTCATCCCTTGCTTGTCCCCCTTATTTTTTAATAGCGTAACAACGATATTGAAGAATAACATGATAGCTGAAGTCATTACTTGATTAAAAATTCAGGCGTAATACAATCTGAGGTTCTTGGCGTGCCAAGACCTCGGCACTAATGAGCCATCTCGGTAACTCAGTTTACAATACCCCTTAGCGTCAGATTCCACAACTCGGTAAGGGCCTTCCCATTTCGGGCATAATTTCCCTTGCGGTTCAGCTCGGCTGACTGAGTTTTTTCTAAGAACCAAGTCTCCAGGTTGGAATCTACGATGTCTCACGCGGGCATTGTAGTAGTGTGCCAGTGTGTTCTTGTAAGAAGCTATCCGGGCTGAGGCGAGATTCCTTCGTTCTTCGACGAGGTCGAGGTCCAGCTGCCTCTCTTCGTTGTTCACCTCGGCGGCATAGGCTGCCAGCCGAGGGCTGGGGGTAAGGATCGCAGCCGGGAAGACCGCCTCGGCGCCGTAGGTCAGGGAGAATGGGGTCTCTCGCGACGCTGACCTCGGCGTGGTCCGATACGACCACAGGACACTGGGGAGTTCCTCCACCCAAGATGACCCAGCTCGGTGTAGTCGGGTCCTGAGACCATGTAGAAGAGTCCGGTTGAAGTTTTCTGCTTGACCATTGGCCTGGGGGTGGCCTACCGAAGTGAAGTGTTGTTTGATGCCGAGGTTCTCGCACCAAGTCTTGAACGGGTTCTCGGCAAACTGTCTCCCATTGTCCGAGATGATGACCCGAGGTATGCCGAAGCGGCAGATAATGCACTTCCAAAAGAATTTTTGAATGGCCAGCCCTGAGATGGTCCGAAGTGGCTCGGCCTCGACCCACTTGGTGAAGTAATCCACAGCGGTTACTAAGAATGTATAACCCCCGACGGCTTTGGGGAAGGGACCTATGATGTCTGTCCCCCATTGCTCAAACGGCCAGGGTGAAGTGATGGGGACCATGAAGTTTGAAGGCTGGTGGTGCTCGGGTGCGTGGACTTGGCAGGAAGGGCAGCCGAGAACGAGGTCCTGGGAGTCTTGCCGAAGTGATGGCCAGAAATATCCCAGGAGCATAGCTTTCTTAGCTAGCATCCTGTGGCCGATGTGAGCCCCACATAGGCCCTCGTGGATCTCGTGGGGGACCTCGCGTCCTGCCTCGGGGGTGACACACCTCAACCATGGGCCGAGGTAGGAGCGCTTATATAGTTCTCCATCGCGGAGTGCATACCGAGCGGCTTTGCGTTGTATCTTCCTTGCTTCAGCTCGGTCTTCGGGAAGGACTCCTTGACCCAAGAAAAGGATGAACGGGGTCATCCAAGTTTCTTCAGAGTGCACGGGGCAGGCCACCTCTTCCACGTACCCTGGTTCACTCAGGACCTCCACCAAGACGGTTTTGCTGAGGTCAGAGAATGAAGTGGAAGCCAGCCGGGATAAGGCGTCGGCTCGCTTATTCTGGGACCGAGGGATCCTTTGGATTTCGAATGACTTGAAGTACGCGGTGAGTTGGTGAACTTTGGAGAGGTACCGTTGCATGGTCTCATCCTTGGCCTCGTACTCACCAATAACTTGGCGTACCACGAGTTGGGAGTCACTGCGGACGTGGATTTGCTGGGCGCCGAGCTTGCGGGCTAGCTGGAGTCCAGCGATTAGAGCCTCGTACTCGGCTTCATTGTTGGTGGCCGGGAAGTCAAAGCGGAGGGCGTAAGAGCAAACCTCCCCCTGAGGTCCTTCCAGGAGCAGTCCGGCTCCGCAGCCGTCTCCATTAGAGGATCCATCGACATACAATGTCCACAGGGATGAGGTGGACACCTCGGGTAAGGCTGAGGTGGACTCTGGACCTTCCGTGAAGGTGAGCTCAGCAAGGAAGTCAGCTAAAGCTTGAGCTTTTATGGCGGTGCGTGGCTCGTAGGACAAGTCATATTCTCCCAATTCGACAGCCCACTTGGTGAGGCGACCAGAAGCTTCGGGTCGCACCAATATTTGCCGAATGGGCTGGTCGGTCCTGACCGAGATGGGATGGGCTAAGAAGTAGGGTTTCAACCGCCGAGCTGCGTGGACGAGCCCCAGCACAAGTTTTTCCACTTGCGTGTATCGGGTCTCCGGCCCGCGGAGGGCTCGGCTGACGTAGTAGACCGGCACTTGGGTGCCCTCATCTCGGATGAGCACAGCGCTGACAGCCTCGTCGGCTGCGGAGAGGTAGAGGTAGAGCTTCTCCTCGGGCCGAGGTGAAGCGAGAGTTGGTAGGTGATGCAAGTACTGCTTCAGCTGGTCGAAAGCAGCCTGACACTCCTCAGTCCAGGCGAACTGGTCAGCATTTTTCAGCACCTTAAAGAAAGGCAGAGCTTTCTCGGCTGATTGGGACAGGAAGCGATTCAGCGCGGCCAGGCGTCCATTCAGCCGTTGGACTTCTCGGATGTTCCGAGGTGGGGACATGTCCTGAATGGCCTTCACCTTGTCGGGGTTGGCCTCGATTCCCCGGTGGGAAACCAGATACCCCAAGAATTTTCCCGAGGTGACGCCGAAGACGCACTTCTTAGGATTCAGCTTCATCCTCGAGTCTCGCAGGACACCATAGACTTCCCTCACGTCTGACAGAAAGGATGAAGTGGCGAGGCTTTTAACGAGGATGTCATCCACATAGGCCTCCACATTGCGGCCGATCTGATTCTGGAAGAGTCGGTTGATCAGCCTTTGGTAGGTCGCCCCGGCGTTCTTTAGCCCGAAGGGCATGGTAGTGTAACAATAAGTACCTCGGTCGGTGTAGAACGCCGTTTTTTCTTGGTCCTCCTCACTCATTCCTATTTGGTGGTACCCTTTGAAGGCATCTAGGAAGCAGAGGATTTCATACCCCATCGCCGCGTCGACGAGGGCGTCTATTCTCGGCAGAGGATAGCAATCTTTGGGGCAGGCCTTGTTGAGGTCGGTGAAGTCGACACACATTCTCCATCCACCGGTGTCCTTTTTGACCATGACTGGATTGGACAGCCAGGCGGGATATTGGACTTCGTGGATCATCTTGGCCGGCAAGAGCTTGTCGACCTCATCCGATATGGCCTGACTACGTTCGGGGCCGAAGTGCCTTCGTTTCTGTCGCACAGGTCGGGCCTGTGGGTCAACGTTGAGTTGGTGGGTCATGAGTTCGGGTGGCACTCCGACCACTTCATCCGCGGACCACGCGAAGACGTCTCGGTGGTCTTTGATCAGGGAGATCATTTCTTCTTTCAGGGGTGAGGGTAGTCCAGCCCCTACTTGGACCACTTGGTCAGGTTTCGCTTCATCCACTACCACCAGTTCCACCTCATCCCCGGGCTCCAGCCTGTTGGGCTCTTCTGCCTTCTGAGGGTCGATGCGGTCTATGGAGAGGACCGCTGGCCTCTTTTCTTCTGACCTCGGTGAGGGCCGGTGGGTGACTGCTGCTTGAATGGTGGCGAGGTAGCACTCCCGGGCGGCGCCCACATCGCTGCTTACCTCGGCCACCCCCGCAGATGTTGGGAATTTAAAGCTCAGGTGGTAGGTGGAGTATACGGCTCTCAAGGCATTGAGCGTGGGCCGGCCTATCAGCATATTGTAGGGGGAGTCTGCTTTGACCACCGCAAAACTGACAGGCACAGTTCGGCAGCGTGGATGACGCCCGATTGTTACCACCAGGGTCAACATGCCTTCCGGGTGGACGACGTGTCCCCCGAATCCCACGAGGGGAGTCCTGACAGGAGTGAGTTGCTCCCTGGTCAGTTTCAAACTTTCGAAAGTCCGGTAGTACAAGACGTCTACCGAGCTTCCGGGGTCTACGTAGACCTTTTTGACTACGTAGTTGTTGGTGAGGACTTCAATCACAAGAGCTTCATGATTGCTGGAGGCCGCAGGAACGGGGTCAGCGGGACCGTAGGTGATGACCTCGGACAGCCGAGAGCTCGGCTCGGCCACCTCCATCTCGGCCTGGCGGTAGGTCCGCTTCCGGGAGTTCTGGCTGTCTCCTCCCGTTGGTCCTCCCGCGATGGTGTTGATCACCCCTGCGATGTTGGGGCCGTAGCCCGGTGAGCCATCGCGTGGTGGCTGCTTGTCCTCCCTACGGTTTTCGGGACCTCGGCAATGCATGTTCGTGTCCCGTCGGTCGTCTCGGCGGGGGCCTCGGTTCTCCCGGTGGGAGACGCTTCGGTTGAAGCCTCCATCCTTGCGGACGAATTGCTTCAGGTATCCCTGCCGGATCAAATTTTCGATTTCCCGCTTCAGGTCATTGCAGTCTTCAGTCTCGTGCCCTACATCACGGTGGTAGGCACAGTAGAGGTTCGAGTTCCTCTTATCTCTCCTCCCCGGAATTTCGGGAGGGTTGCGACCGAGGTGATTCTGCCTCATCACAGCCAGGACGTGGGTCCGGCTCGAATTGAGGGGCGTCAGCTCGGCGTCCGAGGTGGACGATCTGCCTTTCACGATCCGGTCGAAGACACTTCGGCGGTCTCGGGGTTGGTTTGAAGTGCCACTTGGGCCTGGTTCACCTCGGCCAGTGTCTTTCCTCCTCCGGGGATCTTGCCCCGTACGAGATGCTTGGGCTTCTCGCTTCATGCGATTTACATCTTCACTTCGGATTCCCTGGTCCACTCTTTCCCAGAGCTCCCGGAGTGTACGGGGGTACTGCCGATGGATTTCGGTGTTAAAGATCCCTGCTACTAACCCGTTGGTGAAGGCAGCAATAGTTACCTGCTCGTTCTGGTCAGGTATCTGTACATTCTCCTCGTTGAACCTTTGGGCGTACGAGCGAAGTGACTCGCCCTGACCCTGTTGCAGGTTCAAGAGGTAAGCTGAAGTCTTTGTTATTGGTCGAGACGACACAAAGCGGTGGATGAACCGGTCTATCAGCTCATCCAGGGAGGAAATGCTCCCCGGTTCTAAACTCCAGAACCACTTCCGGGCGGTCCCGTGCAGGAAGATGGGGAAAGCCCGACAGATCACGGCGTCGGGGACGCAGTAGAGTCGGAATGCGGAGATGAAGGCGCGGAGGTGATCCTCGGGGTCACCTCGGCCGTCATAGGTGTGCAAATTTGGAAGCTTAAAGTTCGGGGGCACCATTTCCCCGTTGATGTCATCAGTGAAGGGCGGAGCCCTCATGTAATCAGAAGCTAGGCCTCCGGGACGCCGAGGTGGGTCCTCGGCTCGTTTTCCCAGTAGTCCCCGAGAAAACGCTCGGGAGATGGAGGCAATCTTGGAGGTTGCCTTGGATGAGGCTCGCCTGGAGGTGCTCCGAGATAGACGCCCATCTTCGGAGTCCTCGCCTGAGGGCACTTCAGGGGACTTCGTCGGTCTCCTCTTGGAAGACTCGGCTTTTTCTTTTCCCTGCCTTTTGAGGTACCTTCCTAGCTCCTCAAAAATGTTAGGGTTGTCTGATACAAACTCGGCCATCTTGGCGATGGCGTCCTCATTGTTGGGCTGGGTCCTTTGGGACCCTGGCTCTTCAGATATGCGGTCTTGCTGGGCACCCGAGGTCTGCCCAGCCCCAGTTGAGGGAACTCTTCCGCTTCTGGAGCGCGTGGATCTCATTTTAATAGCTATCTCGTTCCCACAGACGGCGCCAATTGAAGAAGCGATTTTTGGTTGGTAGCTAAACCGACCTGATTCAGTCCTCTCTGAGATGAGGTGAGGTGAACTCCTGGATCCGAAGTCAACCTCCTTGTCCGAAGTGAATGGCGGGGCTTCTCCCCTGGGATCACTCCGACGATCAAGTTAGTATGAGAACGAGAAATATGCTAGAGTGTGAGCAAATGAACAGTGTCTCTTACTTGTTGGGAGTGTGTGGGGTATTTATAGAGTGAGAGTGGAGGGCAGGACGGAGGTCTTATGCCGGTGGGACCCATGTCCTGCCATTACGGCTCTGCTCCCTGTCAGATGGCCTGACTCTGACACTGTAGCCGCCTGGATAGGGTGACGGGGAGTCCTTTGCAGTAGCCGTTAAGTGCAACAGTGCTTTTCAGATAAAGCACACTGGTCCCGGGTGATGTCAGGTGTCCTGACATCATTAGCGTGCAGCTGAGGTGAAGGTGCCGAGGTCACCTACCCGGTAGACTAGGGATTTAGCCGAGCTTAGGGGATATGCCCGAGACGCGGATGAGCTCTGATGAAGGACGAGGTGAGTTCACCTCGGGCTTGAAGGATGGCCGAGGTGAGCATCCTCAAAACTCATCAACCAAAACTTTTGCAGGTTCTACAATGGAGTTGTGAGAAGGGTTGATGAAGGTGGCAATGCTTATTCTGGCAGAACTTGAAGTCCACATGCATTTCCTTCCTGAAGGAGGATGGTTATTAGCCTGGGATTGCAATGCTTTAACAGTCCCAAGGTCGAGCTCAAGCCCGGGCTCGGCGGATAATAGTTGTCCACCACCAATTGAACTTTGCTCAACTCTTCCAAGTACCCAGCTTCCATCTCCAATCCTTCACATATCAACTCTAGAATTCTTCCACTCAGTCTCCTCATTTCTACTACGTATGTTGCAACCACCTCTCTATACCGGCTTGGTTTTGGAGGCCAACTTTGCATGCATTCCTCCAGAGCCGGGGTGACAAGAAAGTTTAACATTTTCCCTCCACAGATGAATATCATCTATTGCAAAATCAGAGCTGTCCATGTAGATCCAGCCCGGCCGGCTTAAATCTCCATCAGATGCACTAGAACCCTTCTTGTTCTCTGTAGACATGTTGAAAAATTCCTTAAATACTGTACTCGTTTCCCTCGCCACATCTTCAGATACTCCATGGTTGATCACCTGGAAAAATCCATATTCTTGACCAGCTTCTACAATTTGTTGGACTATGCCCAATTTTTCTGAACTTGCAGTTGCCTTTTAGAGGTCAACTACAGGGACTGTGTCGCAAAAAGGAATGGGAAGCCGTCCTGGTCGATCCTCCAGCGGAAAACTGTAATCACCAGGCACAGATTGCACGTCAAACCATCGCAAAACTCGCTGCTTCTCCATCCATCACAATGTCGCAGTACCTGAAGTTTAATTGAGAATGATCCAAATCTTACGACCGATAATGCTGAAATACATACAATATAGCAGTATTGTAAAGTGACCACTGATTGGTGCATGGAGAATTTCTTGTGCAAAACCTGGCCACCCCTCAGGGTTAATTCCACTTTGCACCATTCAATCATATCTAGATTATTATTTTGGTTCTTAAATTTTAAGAAGCCCGACATTTTAGGTCTAAAGTATAAAATCCTTAGGCAAAACGAAAAGGGAGAGCGTGGCCCTATGAATAGTACTGAGGTTCTCCTCTGACAGCACGAGTAGGTAGGCTTGATTTGGTATTTCACATTAATCTACACTACGGTAGAAAATTGTTTTTGTCCATAACAAAAGTCTATATCGTGTGGGCCCAACTTTGGATTTATTACCCATATTGCCCACTGTATGTCAATTTTTCCCTCCATTTGACAAGCATGTCTAGCGGCCCGCCCGTCGAATGGCTCCAGCGCTAGCACCTCCACCCAGGACTAATGGATCCCGGGTTCAAGGTCTTCTCGCACTGCTGGATTCCTCCGCGCACATTCATCTGTTTGGGCCTGCCCTTGGGTGTCGGGCCCGGGCCGCAAGGGGATTAGTCGAGCCCCGTAAGGAATTGCACTCCGAACACCCTTGTGTCGACAAAAAAAAAAAAAAAAAAGAAGACAAGATGTAGCTGTTTTAATTCCTATGTTGTGTCAGTGGCTCTGTATCGGGTGTATCCATGGAGCCGCTTTGGTTCGGCAGACATTGACTTATCTCTCACGTAAGTAGTACTAGAACTAGAAGGAACCAGACTGTGCAAGCACAGTCTAGTCCATCTATAAAATTATAGCTAAAATTCATTACACTATAATTTGCTTTCAAATAAAAAAAATTATAATTGTCAAAAAATGAGTCTAAAAAAGTTTATCTTTAGTGGAATGTTCCAAAAATTTGCTCCAACTTGATTATTGTGATGCAATAGAGATACATATTATATTGTATGGACAAACAACAGCAAGAAATTCAAAAAGCAAACACATGAGAAATGCAAAGTGGTTCAATATTAACATAAATGATATATGCTTCATAAAACTCAAATATCATGCTATTATAATTACAAATGTATAAAATTTCATCACTATTTCTTTTTCAAACAAGACATCATCATATAAAAACTTCTATCTTAGAAATTCACAATAAAACTTGCAAGAAAGTTGAATGGAAGGCTTTTAAATGCATAAAAAGAGTACAAAAATTCAGTACCAAAGAATTAGTAAAGGAAGTGCAAGATTCAATTATGCATTAAAAAGGAATTAAAACATCAGAATTGCAAAAAATAAATTTTGCATTTAGATTTAAGACAAACCACACAAAAGAAAAAATCAATTTGTAGAACCAAAATAATGGAAGGATTAATGAATATCAAGGTGATCAAGCCAAAATAAATAAATACACCTAGGTAATAGAATAAAGAGGCAAACAAAGAAAAATGATAAAGGCTAAATAAAAAAAGTTAATAAATACAGTTAATAAAAAAAAAGTTAAGTCCATATTTGGCAGCATGAAACGAGGGAAGAATAGGAATAAAAAGAAAATGGGATATACCAGACAATAGGAGTAGTGGAGGTAAAAGATCTATTGTCTATATTTCTCCTAAAAGAAAAAGATGATCACGATTTTTGAACAATGGAATAAAAGAAATATCCATTCCCGTGCAAAGAAAAATATACATTCAATTAATTATAGAGGAAAAAGGAAAAAATGCATTGATTGAGCAGAACGAGGAGAGGCAGGAAAAAATTAGGATGAAGAAAACAAAAAGAAAAGAAAAAGCAAAATACTAGATTAAAGAGTTAAAATTGATGGAATATGAAGTGACAGTATAAATCAGTTGATTGTTGTGACACCTCTCTATGGTCAACAATAATCATCTAAAAAAATAATGAGAAAATAATTTTAGTATAATTAATTATAAAGAAAAAATTTGAAAGGGGAAAAAGAAAGATGAAGAAAAAAAAAGGGAGATGAAGGTTAAAAGCAGAGGCAGAGAGGAAGAAAAGAAGAATTGGAAGGAGAGATATTTATGACTTTTGACTAACCAAAAAAAAATAGTGGAGCAAAAATTCAACTACAAATAGAAACTGATATTTGTCAAAATAAGAGACTATACACGTGGCAAAAAAAAGAGATTGCTAGAGTAACCTCTCTTTCTTTTTATATATAAGCTAGACAATTTTCTTTCCTGATAATTAGTTGGTGATAAATTCATAAAACTTTCATAGTAGTTGTTGCTTTTTTTTTTGTCTTATTTAATTCAATAGATTGTGATGATTAAGTAGGAAATTAACTAGGATTTAGGCCTTTCTATTAATGATTTCTATAATTTTTTATTACATTCTAAATAGATTGCTTAAATGAAAACTCCAATGACTGGTAGTTGATAAAATATTCTTTACAAATTATTTGAAAATATTTTAAGAGTTCAAAAATATTTTAAAAAATAAACCAAGAGACATATTGTATATCCATTTTTATATCCTTATGAAATTAATTATTATCTTATTTGTTGCAATTGCAATTGTAAAGAGAACTTTTCAATACCGAAGATTGTTAAAAAAAAAAGCTTCATAATAAATAATCAACAGAAGATTGATAGTTGGATGATAGATTGATTACTCATTTTAGGACAAAAGCTAATTTTATTTATACTCTTTAGGTGGAGTATTTGCAAATTGAGAATCATTTCTCCAATAATTTAAAAGGCCATAGAATTGTCCATCCTCATTCCCTCCTGTGCAAAAGGTGCCACAAAAAAAGAAGAGATGATATGTTAGTAACTTCATTTCCAAATATTGAAAGTCACACATCAAGCAACAATAATCTACTAATTACTAAAATTTATACACTGAGCGATACTTTTCTCAGAGTTTCTTCAAATATTTTGGGTGTAGACACTTGCCTCTCATTAGCCTCATCATGCAAGGGTCGTATTGATGATTTGCAAGTAGGAAATCAAAATTCTATGACAAATAAGGCAAATGAAGGGCTGAAATCCTTTATCAAATTCAAGAAACCAACCTGTAGTGTGATAATGGCTGGAGGATATCCATCCAATCATTTCTTCAATATAGTTTTGATCTAGTAAAGGTAAACGCATATCCTCAAACAATTATCAATATAGTATGCTTTATCACATGGTCCGATTGTTGAGGATATGCGTTTAGCTTTACTAGATCAACACTATTAATATCAAATGGATTTCAAGGGAAGCAAATAAGGTCGTGCATAATTTGACCAATTAAGCTAAGAATGCTAGCCTTTCTAAATCTCTTTGGAATCTTTCTCCAAATTTTGTCAAGCAAATCATGTTGATGATTTCCAGCAACTTCAGTAATAAAACTATTAATTCGTTTCTAATCAAAAAAATAATGGCTTGCTTCAATTGGAAAATCAAATTTTAGTGAAGAATGAGGTTGAGTTTTTTTATTGTGGCAACAAAGGTGTCATCTTATAACCAAATTCAAGAAAACAAACTAAAGTGCGATGATAAGTTGCTTGGATTGGGATTAGTTCTACCACAATATAAATCAATCAAGCTGGAGTATGATAATGGCTTGCTTGAATTGGGATTAGGTCTGCTAGATACCACACCACACATAGCATAATAAGTCTTTAAGACAGAAGTATTTTTCAAAAGAAAATGTTTCAAATATTCAAGATTTCGAAAATAACAATTGGGCCTTGTTTTATATTAGTTTCAACTCGAAGAAAATAATTAGCATTTTAATTTTTTAGTTACAGGCTCATATGACCCAATCATATGATCCAACTGTAAGGAGTTGGGCTCATTTTTATGCAAAAGTTAGAGTGTTCACATGTGAGGGATGAAAGCATGCAACTTGTGTGAGATCCAAATGCAAGTCGCACATATGAAACTAGCAACTTGTGGTGCGAGAAGAAAATATGAATGGTGCAATATTTCCTCACAAATGTAGGAAAGAAAGCAAATCTAAAAAGCCAATATCGAAGATTGATCTTGATCATGCAACAATATGTATTTAGAATATGCTAGCTAAGAATGGCAATGGAAAGATAAGATAGAATGATGATAACAAGGAAGCATGGTGGACAAAAGAGAGAAGTTTCAGAGATGAATTGACTTATTTATTTCTTGCATGCCCATTTTTTCCACTTTATTGCTCTTATTTATGTTTCTTCAATCAGTCGGTTATCATCATTCATTCAACCCTGCGGGCCTAATTCATCCTAGTAGGGCTTGTCAGTTACATGTATTATCCCAAATAATATTAATGATATATTCCATAGTTGTTCATTTATAATTGCATTCTATTTAAATTTAGCATGAACTTTTACATTTGCACTATTTTTAGATGAATTTCAAGAAATAAAATTTATCTTCTATTAATAGTTAAAAGATGATATGTACCTTTTGAAATATAAAGCAAGAAAATTAATTGAATTTGTGAAATTTTTTGCTTAATTATGTTTTAGAATTTTAAACTTGCTCAATTTCACTTTAACTGGTTAAAACAATCCATTGGATATATATTTGATTTTGTTTAAGAGTTTTAGCTCCCTATAGCTATAAATACTCTAGTACCTTAATAGCATTTTTTTGTAGTAAAAAATCGTTTCACAATATTTTAACTACCATTAAGAAACTTACTTATTTTTATGAAAAAATTCCCTCCACAACTCCAAACAAAATACCTTAAATTTTAGCTTAACTAATGTTAATACTATATGAACTTATATCACTTACCATAATAATATTTTTCTCTAAGTTTCACTATTATGTTAATTGAGTGTCTTCTTTAATCACTATTGGTTTACATGTCAATCTTCTAATTTTATGAAATCCATATCATCCGCCACTAACAAGAATTTTATAATTTTGATACGTTCAACTATTATGTAAATTGATTGTATTCTAGGATCTTTCTTGGTTTACATGTGAATCATGATTTAACAACCTATAGTTAAAGGTTTTTCAATAATTTTATAAATTTTCAAGCAACTATTCAAGGTTTTTGAGTGTTTTACAATTTAATTTGGTGGTTGGTAACTTCTATGCTTGTAACTTATACCTCAAAAATTTTGCTATTTGCTTGAACTTTTTCACTACGGAAATTTCAAAACAGTAGAACTAAGTCTATGTGTTCTCTGGTCCACATTATTGAATGGACCACAATTGATTGCAAAACTTGCGGTAAAAAACAAAAAAGACCCTTTGTAGTAAATCAAATACACAGAAAAATCTCCCGTGGTTTTCAAAACGTATAAAACGATATCTCATGCTTTAAACTAAATTGTAAATTTTACCGGATTTCGTTACCTTTACAATTTAGTTCAAAACATAAGGTGTCGTGTTGTATGTTTTGAAACCACATAGGGCTTTTCTATATATTAGATTTATCACAGTAGGTTTTTTTGTTTTTTACCTAAAACTTGTTTAAATTTTGCACTGAAAACTGAAAGTTTATGAAGTTTATATGGAACAAAGTAACTAACGCAGTGTATATCCTCACAGATGTTCAGACCATTTGATTACTTATACCTTCATAGCTAAGAAATAAATAAACTAATAAATAAGATGGATATCCATATAGCAAAAAAATTTAGTTATAGAGGTAGAGCAATTTATATTGTGAAGTTGATATGGAACAAGATAACTAACACATGATCAAACTATACAATTAGATGGATATCAAATAGCAAGAAGAATTAGTTATACAATTAGAATTCTTTATATTGTGATTTGTGTTGCATATCTTTATATGATATGCTAAACCTAAGCGAGTTTCTATATGTTTGACAAAATTGTTGCAAAAAGAGCTGAATGTTAATTGCTCTGAAATTAGTCAATAGATATTCTAAACCTAAGCATGTACTGATTGTTCTTAGAAGTAAAATAGATTTACATTTATAATTTTAATTTTTGAATGTGTAGCTATTTTTTATTGTAGTCAATAGACACTTTTGTGAATTCCACACTTTGTTTAAGAATTGTAAAGACCTCAAGGTCTTTAATCCTCTAATTTTGATGGTTAACAAAATAAATGATGAAGTGACTAATAGTTTAATTGAATTGAATGATAGAATACATTCCAAAAAAAAAAAGTGTGCATTATTGGAAAAGGAAAGAAAAGAAAAAGAAAAAAGAAGCCAAAAGTTAAAAAATGAATATCAAACGTAGTGGTTCAGATGCAATTAGGGCTGGAGCTGAACCAAATAGCTCGGCTCGAACTCGTGAGCTACTTGGTCAGCAGCTCGAGCTCGAGCTCGGTTGACCAAACTCGATCTTGAGCTCGAGCTGCTTGTTAGAGCTATCGAGTCGAGCTCGATTTTGGAAATATAATACTCGAGAGCTCGACGAGTTCTATCGAGCTTTTTATAATATATATTTTAATTTTTATTATTATGAAATGTCAATAATATCCTTTATTTAAAATTATATATAAAATATTAATTTTTATTACTTGAGCTCGAATAAGCTCGATTGAGCTCGAATTGTGAGGACTCGCAAATTTCTTGTATTTTTCTCAAAAATACCCTTTTATTTGAAAATTATTATTTATCAAAACCCATTACCCAAATAGTTCACATTAAGTGTAAATAAACCTAGAAAATAGGATTTTCGCTTCGGTTTCAAGTTTGGAGCAAAATTAGGGTTTTTGCGATTTTTCGCCGGATGAATTTTCGGTACAGAGTAAGGATTAAATTTGGGGATTAAAAGTGACTTTTAAGTGAGAAATAATATGTGAGTAGTAGCAATGATATAAGGTTAGTGAATGGGAAGTAAAAACCCTAGTACGTGAGTTTTTAAGAGAAACGGCGCGAACCGGCGGGTCCCGCGCATTACCGTTTGAACGCACCACTTGACCACCATTTTTCTTACCAAACAACCTTATTGAACTTGAGCAAAATATCTTCTCTCTTGGCAGCAAGCTTGACCGAATTTGAGGCTAGAAAATAACAAGAAAGAAA
>NW_020862942.1:0-24859 GCF_003713205.1 Coffea eugenioides
CATCCTTTTTTTCTTTTTCAACTTAATAATTTAACAAAAATAATAGTAAAACTAAACAATAATAGAAACAACAATTTTAATTACAAACATATCAAAATCAATCAAACTAGAAATAACAAAAATTACCATTTTCGATTTTTCTTTCATTTTTCATCAATTCATCATTTTCCTTTTTTTTCTTTGTTTTTCACAAATTTTACATTAAAACTTAAAACTAAAACTAAAAACTAAAATGTGAACGAAATTAAAATGAAAAATAATTAGCAAATAAAAGACAAATAAAAAGGTAACAACTAAAATGCAGACAAAACATGAATTAAATGCAACATACAAATTATTTAAAAATTTGGTGTCTACAGCAGCTACCACCAGCTCTCTCTCCTTTTGCGCGCGTCGCTGCCCACAGACGCGCCACCCCCACCTCACTTCCCTCTCTCTCCCGCGGCCATCATCAGCTCCGCCTCACCTCACGCCAACCTCCAGCAGCTCCATCGCCGCCACCTCCTTGCCACGCGTCACCACCTGCCCAAAATTAGCAGATGGAGGTATTCCAATTTCCACCTTAATTAGTATTTCTCTGGTCCTTAAATTGCTGGAATTTGCGTTTTTGTTTCTTGGGTGTCTTGATGGATACAAGCAGGAGGTGATTTGGGCATTTTATGGGGTTAATTTTGGGTGGAATTCAATTTATTTGCTACCCCATTTGGGGGTGCTCTCTGGTATTGATTATATTGTTGAATATTATTTGAGTTTTGACTACTTGAGATTTCTACTGCATCTGGGGGATAAAATTTGATGACTTTTGTGCCAGTTTATTTGTTTGGAAATTGTTGGGGGTAATTTGGGAGTTACTTGTCAATTGGGTCCCGTGTTACTCTCTGCCATTCAGTGGTACTGATTGGTGTGTTTGGCTTTATCACATGTCGTGGGTTGGCCATTTGATTTCAATTTTCCTTGTGCATGCAACAGTGGTACTGGTGAGGGTAGTTTACATAATATTTGTTACTCCTGTGTTATTGGTTGCCTAATCGACTACTGGGCATTTGTGGTTGAGTTGTTTCTGTCTAACTTCTGAACTGTTGTTGCTGGAGTTGCCATTTTCTTGGGTCAATTGCTAATTTTAGCAGGTTGAAGTGGGTAATTGACTGTCCAATTGGAGACAGTTGTTACGATATTGGGTCCGATTGTGTCTAATTGCTAAAAGTTGTTGATTTATTAAGACACTAGCACAGTTCCTAGTTTGTTCGAGTTGCTGTTCTGTTGCATTATTGGGAGCTGTGCTCTAGTATTGTGGCTACTTTCCTGCGTTTATTTGTTGAATTGGGATATGAATGTGCCGTTTGCATTTGCTTGTTGAAGTCGGTTGCCTTTAATTGACTTGCTTGGGGTATTTGGAGCAGTTGTTGCACTTTGGACGGCCTTAATTCTGAATTTGACTACATGGGGTCCATAAGTACTTATAGATTGCATTTGCTATAAGTGTTGGGATCTAGTTTAATCTGTGGGAGATTGAATTGTGCATTTTGCTAATTGGGATGGCTTTAAAAATTGTTATTGCTTTGAATTTTCGGCTTCCATTATTTATTGGCAATTGTAGTCTCTTGTTACTTAGAGTGATATTTAGAGTTCATGGTGAAACCACGAATGACATCAGCTCCAGATGTGAGTTAAGAGACTAGAGACTCGGATAACCCACATTGACGTCACCATGCAGGTCTTGATCCACAATTTTCACCTGAACTGCCCCTGTTTTGATGACTTCAGGGAAGTACCGTTGCCCCTCTCCTTCCTTCTACTTTTACATTATCACATTGAGGGCAATGTGTGAATTAGGTGTGGAGGGGAATCATTGTGGTGCTAGTAATTTTGTTTTTAGTTTCTAGAGTTTTTTGTTTTTCTTTATTTTTTTTAGTTTGTTTTTGTCCATCTTTCGTTTATTTCCTTTTCTTTTTGTTTTTTCTAGTGGTCAGTTCCCATTTGAATACCAAGTTTGATGTTGGATTTTTATCTCTGATTCTGATATTGCCAAGTTTTAGTAATAAAAGGGTATCAAGTTAATGTAGTTGAGTTCAGGAACATCTCTTTGGTGAATATCAATAATTGCTTAATTTTTCTAATTTTTAGTTAACTCTTCTAGGCATAGGGAATGATTGTTGGCATTTTTCATGTGAATTGGTTCAATTATTAATTTTAGTTCTCCATGTTTGGAAATTTGGGGTTGACTGCTGTTATTTTTGTGTTATTTTTAGTTATTGTGCTATATGGTTATAAATAAGAATTGACTGTGCTCCGCTAGTTGCTACTACCGAGTAATCGGGGATTTTCACCTAAAGTGTCGATTCTCGCGTCAAAAGGTAGTATTTCTATGAGTAAGTGGTCATATAGCGATAGGAGCTGAGTAACCGGGCTCCTTATCTGACAAATGTTGGAGTTCGCGTCAAAAGGCTCTAAATGCTAGAGACTAAGTCTTTTGCTATTCCCAAAAAAAAAAAAGAAAGAGAAAAAAAAACAAGTAAAGTTTGTGTTAGTATTTGAAAAAAAAGAGAAAAAAAAAAAAGAAAGTCAGCTTGCCTATTTGGGATCTTAATGTCGAGATTTTGATTAATAATTGGACCGTTTGCTGATAAATGTGAGCAACCATTCCTTTTTCTTAGATTAGTTTGCTTTAAATTGGAGGAGTTGGTAGTTTAGATGCTAACCAGGGTGATTTTTCGTAGATCTTGACCTGTGTCGCTTGATATATGATTTTCTTGGTGTCTTGGCAATACGGTAGTTGGAGTAACAGCCATGGTCAAATTTTGGTGTTCAATTGTTGTTCTCATGCTTGAGGGCAAGCATGATTTAGGTGTGGGGGGAATTGATAGGGTGTTAATTATTAGTAATTTTATTGTTAATTTTCCCCTTTGTCCTTGCCAAATATTGTTTAAATTGTTAATATATACTTATATTTGGTATTTGGACCTATCTACAGGGAAGTTGAACTGAAATATACTAAAAAGGAGGACCTGTTGAGGAAAATTGCTCCACACGTGGGAGACTCCAAAGAGCTTCACAAACCCGGGCCCACAAGGTGCCACAGACGGATTGCATCTCTTTTGCTGATTAGAAGTTTTCTTATGAAGAGGAAACTAAAATCAAGGACTTCGCAGAGCTCCAATTCTTTGGCCTTTGGACTCTCAATTCGGTGGGGACCACTAGATAGATAGCATTGAGTCATTTCTTTTGGCTTTAAGGAAACAAACGTACAGAGGAGAAGAAAGGCATTAGTTTTTGTGGCTTGTTCTTTATTCGTGGGGAGCACGAGACAAGAAGTAGTTTTTATTTTAGAATAGGAGAGTTTCGTTTTGTTTTTGCTTCTAACTAGTTCCTTCGTATTCATTACTTTATATATAACTTTGCCGTTTTCTTCTAGGGGGAGGACGAAAACATAGCTTTGTTTTAGAATAATTACTTCTGCAGTTTTGCATGGTATTTCCTCCATGAAGATGAACTAATTCATTTTTTCTAGTCGAAGGTCAATTTGAGAACTCGGTTCCGAACATCTGTGAGATCTAATTATTTTATTTATTTATTGGTATTTGTACGTTTCCTGATTTAATTGCTTATGATTGTTTTGTTATTTGAATGTCAAGGGCCCGATATTCGAATTAACCTAATAATCTACTGTCATATTAATTGATTGAATCCGTAATTGTTCTATCGATTAATACCAGTGGCGACTAGCGTGATTGGTTTCATGTTAGGGAAACGTATGATCTAACTTAAACAAACCCTCGTAGCGTGTTTGTTGGTTAGGGTTGGGCTTTTCTAATTATTAATGCAGTCAAGTAATTAAATCCTATGGTCGTACCTAGGGTTATTTCTTGGTTAGAGAAATAGTTAACGGTCGTACCTTAACTATCGAGAAATTAAGGAAATGCTGGTTGTTCATTGCGTGTAAGGCAACTATAACCAATCTATTAATGAGTAATTGAGTTATCTTTGCGTCGATGATCAGTTGCATGGACCGTGTCTGAAAAGTTGTACCTTTGGTTAGAGTCATATTGGTTATTGATTAATTTCTATTTATTTCTATTAGTTGTTTTATTAGTTAGTTAATAAGTTATTTTATATTCTCCAAAAACCCCCCCATACTTCGGACTCTAAAAGAAATAAATTATCTCCAATCCCTGTGGATTCGACCCTACTTATCACTATCTACAGAAATTATATTTTATTTAAGCAGATATTTATTATTGCACAGGTTCGACACCTGTCAATTTTTGGCGCCGTTGTCGGGGACTGGCGCAAGTTATTTGTTTCTTTTTGAGTTCATCCTGTTTTTATTTTTTTTTCTAATCTGTTTTTCTGCTTTTTTTTTCTTTTATAGTTTATGACTGCTAACATCCCGTATTTTGGTGATAGACTGGATTTTGTTTCCAGGGAAGGCAATGAGACTTGCATTTTTGATAAGTTTGCATATTCAGAGGCACTAAACTCTATTAGAGAAAGAATGATCATTTTCAGCAGTATGAGTCTCAAGAATCATCATCTATGTCAGGTATGTCTCTTGAAGAAATAGTTGAATCAATAGCTACTAATACATATCAATTCCAACAGGAGACACAAATGAGAAATGGGATGATGAAGGATGCAATGAGTAATCTGGCAGATTAAATATGTCTATTGACATCCAGAATAAATCGATTGGCTTCTCAAATTGAAGAATTGCCCTCGAAAACCATTGTTGATTTTGAAGAAAATGAGAGTGCAATTTGCTTGACTAGTGATGAGGAGATGCAAGAGTGTCAAAATGAGAGATCTACAGATGCAGTTGAAAAAGAAGCCGAAAAGGAAGAAATGAAACCCCAACCGCAACCCATTCAAGTGAAAGAATCCAGTGAAGAATCATCAAATGTGGTGACACCACCTCCATTCCCTAACCCGCATTTTCTTAACTCTTACTCTATGATTTCTGTTATTGAGATTGATTTTGTTATACCGGAAGTTTTCGAGTCTCATGGCAGAAATAAGTTAAGAGTGGCTATGGTCAAATATCTTGAACCGTTGAGTGCTCTTGATGGAGGAGTGGATGAAGAATTGAGATCACTGCTTGATTATTTGACGCCATCTACTAGTCCATGGAAGACCATACCTCGTGTGCTCAAGAATTATTCTATTTACGAGAGCTATCAGGATTACATAGAGGATGAAGCACTGAAACGCGCCACAAGATTTTATCCTCCCTGAACAAACATGACAATGTCTAGTCAAAGACATTAAAGAAAGGCGCTTTTTGGGAGGCAACCCAATTGTTGATTTTGTTATTTTTGTGTTCAATTTCTTAAATATGTCGTTTCTCACTTGGGTACTAATCACTCTTGATGTTTCCTCACTATGACCAGAATAGGTAATCTTGGCGTGCCCACGCGAGCAGGGCACGTGTTAAGCGTCTAAATTCAAGTCTTATGGTCAGTGGACGTTTGTTAAACATGGCGTGCCCACTCCATGTTGATCAAATCTCAACATCTCGCGACATTGGCAGAAAATGCAATATTGGCGTGCCCACGCGAGCAGAGCACGCGTTAAAGTGCGGAAAGTGACTCAAGGGCAGTGGACGTTTTACAATCTTGACGTGCCCACGCGGTGTTTGACGACCCAAAAATGAATTAAAATTTTTTTTTTCTTTCTCTTCAAATAGTCAAATTTTGAAAATTTAAATTCGAAAAAAATTTTTTGAAGAAAAAACATTGAAAAAAAAACCCCAAAAACTATTTTTTTGTTTCTTCCTTTCTTTTTTCTTCTTCTTCTTCTCCCCTACCTTGCTTTCCCATTTCCCCTTCTCCTTTCGACCGAACCTCCTTCCACCGCCGCCAAGTCGCGTCTCCCTCCATCTCACTCTCTCTCCGTCACTGGTCTGCGCCGCTCCTCAAGTCGCGCGCCGCCAGCGGTGACCGCTGCGTCTCTCTATCAGCCTGCCACCAGCTCACTCTCACTCTCTCCCTGCCGCGAGCTCCGCTCCAGAGCACGCCAGCTCCACCAGCAGCTGACCACCGCACGCAGCTACCACCAGCTCTCTCTCCTTTTGCGCGCGTCGCTGCCCACAGACGCGCCACCCCCACCTCACTTCCCTCTCTCTCCCGCGGCCATCATCAGCTCCGCCTCACCTCACGCCAACCTCCAGCAGCTCCATCGCCGCCACCTCCTTGCCACGCGTCACCACCTGCCCAAAATTAGCAGATGGAGGTATTCCAATTTCCACCTTAATTAGTATTTCTCTGGTCCTTAAATTGCTGGAATTTGCGTTTTTGTTTCTTGGGTGTCTTGATGGATGCAAGCAGGAGGTGATTTGGGCATTTTATGGGGTTAATTTTGGGTGGAATTCAATTTATTTGCTACCCCATTTGGGGGTGCTCTCTGGTATTGATTATATTGTTGAATATTATTTGAGTTTTGACTACTTGAGATTTCTACTGCATCTGGGGGATAAAATTTGATGACTTTTGTGCCAGTTTATTTGTTTGGAAATTGTTGGGGGTAATTTGGGAGTTACTTGTCAATTGGGTCCCGTGTTACTCTCTGCCATTCAGTGGTACTGATTGGTGTGTTTGGCTTTATCACATGTCGTGGGTTGGCCATTTGATTTCAATTTTCCTTGTGCATGCACCAGTGGTACTGGTGAGGGTAGTTTACATAATATTTGTTACTCCTGTGTTATTGGTTGCCTAATCGACTACTGGGCATTTGTGGTTGAGTTGTTTCTGTCTAACTTCTGAACTGTTGTTGCTGGAGTTGCCATTTTCTTGGGTCAATTGCTAATTTTAGCAGGTTGAAGTGGGTAATTGACTGTCCAATTGGAGACAGTTGTTACGATATTGGGTCCGATTGTGTCTAATTGCTAAAAGTTGTTGATTTATTAAGACACTAGCACAGTTCCTAGTTTGTTCGAGTTGCTGTTCTGTTGCATTATTGGGAGCTGTGCTCTAGTATTGTGGCTACTTTCCTGCGTTTATTTGTTGAATTGGGATATGAATGTGCCGTTTGCATTTGCTTGTTGAAGTCGGTTGCCTTTAATTGACTTGCTTGGGGTATTTGGAGCAGTTGTTGCACTTTGGACGGCCTTAATTCTGAATTTGACTACATGGGGTCCATAAGTACTTATAGATTGCATTTGCTATAAGTGTTGGGATCTAGTTTAATCTGTGGGAGATTGAATTGTGCATTTTGCTAATTGGGATGGCTTTAAAAATTGTTATTGCTTTGAATTTTCGGCTTCCATTATTTATTGGCAATTGTAGTCTCTTGTTACTTAGAGTGATATTTAGAGTTCATGGTGAAACCACGAATGACATCAGCTCCAGATGTGAGTTAAGAGACTAGAGACTCGGATAACCCACATTGACGTCACCATGCAGGTCTTGATCCACAATTTTCACCTGAACTGCCCCTGTTTTGATGACTTCAGGGAAGTACCGTTGCCCCTCTCCTTCCTTCTACTTTTACATTATCACATTGAGGGCAATGTGTGAATTAGGTGTGGAGGGGAATCATTGTGGTGCTAGTAATTTTGTTTTTAGTTTCTAGAGTTTTTTGTTTTTCTTTATTTTTTTAGTTTGTTTTTGTCCATCTTTCGTTTATTTCCTTTTCTTTTTGTTTTTTCTAGTGGTCAGTTCCCATTTGAATACCAAGTTTGATGTTGGATTTTTATCTCTGATTCTGATATTGCCAAGTTTTAGTAATAAAAGGGTATCAAGTTAATGTAGTTGAGTTCAGGAACATCTCTTTGGTGAATATCAATAATTGCTTAATTTTTCTAATTTTTAGTTAACTCTTCTAGGCATAGGGAATGATTGTTGGCATTTTTCATGTGAATTGGTTCAATTATTAATTTTAGTTCTCCATGTTTGGAAATTTGGGGTTGACTGCTGTTATTTTTGTGTTATTTTTAGTTATTGTGCTATATGGTTATAAATAAGAATTGACTGTGCTCCGCTAGTTGCTACTACCGAGTAATCGGGGATTTTCACCTAAAGTGTCGATTCTCGCGTCAAAAGGTAGTGATTTCTATGAGTAAGTGGTCATATAGCGATAGGAGCTGAGTAACCGGGCTCCTTTATCTGACAAATGTTGGAGTTCGCGTCAAAAGGCTCTAAATGCTAGAGACTAAGTCTTTTGCTATTCCCAAAAAAAAAAAAGAAAGAGAAAAAAAAACAAGTAAAGTTTGTGTTAGTATTTGAAAAAAAAGAGAAAAAAAAAAAGAAAGTCAGCTTGCCTATTTGGGATCTTAATGTCGAGATTTTGATTAATAATTGGACCGTTTGCTGATAAATGTGAGCAACCATTCCTTTTTCTTAGATTAGTTTGCTTTAAATTGGAGGAGTTGGTAGTTTAGATGCTAACCAGGGTGATTTTTCGTAGATCTTGACCTGTGTCGCTTGATATATGATTTTCTTGGTGTCTTGGCAATACGGTAGTTGGAGTAACAGCCATGGTCAAATTTTGGTGTTCAATTGTTGTTCTCATGCTTGAGGGCAAGCATGATTTAGGTGTGGGGGGAATTGATAGGGTGTTAATTATTAGTAATTTTATTGTTAATTTTCCCCTTTGTCCTTGCCAAATATTGTTTAAATTGTTAATATATACTTATATTTGGTATTTGGACCTATCTACAGGGAAGTTGAACTGAAATATACTAAAAAGGAGGACCTGTTGAGGAAAATTGCTCCACACGTGGGAGACTCCAAAGAGCTTCACAAACCCGGGCCCACAAGGTGCCACAGACGGATTGCATCTCTTTTGCTGATTAGAAGTTTTCTTATGAAGAGGAAACTAAAATCAAGGACTTCGCAGAGCTCCAATTCTTTGGCCTTTGGACTCTCAATTCGGTGGGGACCACTAGATAGATAGCATTGAGTCATTTCTTTTGGCTTTAAGGAAACAAACGTACAGAGGAGAAGAAAGGCATTAGTCTTTGTGGCTTGTTCTTTATTCGTGGGGAGCACGAGACAAGAAGTAGTTTTTATTTTAGAATAGGAGAGTTTCGTTTTGTTTTTGCTTCTAACTAGTTCCTTCGTATTCATTACTTTATATATAACTTTGCCGTTTTCTTCTAGGGGGAGGACGAAAACATAGCTTTGTTTTAGAATAATTACTTCTGCAGTTTTGCATGGTATTTCCTCCATGAAGATGAACTAATTCATTTTTTCTAGTCGAAGGTCAATTTGAGAACTCGGTTCCGAACATCTGTGAGATCTAATTATTTTATTTATTTATTGGTATTTGTACGTTTCCTGATTTAATTGCTTATGATTGTTTTGTTATTTGAATGTCAAGGGCCCGATATTCGAATTAACCTAATAATCTACTGTCATATTAATTGATTGAATCCGTAATTGTTCTATCGATTAATACCAGTGGCGACTAGCGTGATTGGTTTCATGTTAGGGAAACGTATGATCTAACTTAAACAAACCCTCGTAGCGTGTTTGTTGGTTAGGGTTGGGCTTTTCTAATTATTAATGCAGTCAAGTAATTAAATCCTATGGTCGTACCTAGGGTTATTTCTTGGTTAGAGAAATAGTTAACGGTCGTACCTTAACTATCGAGAAATTAAGGAAATGCTGGTTGTTCATTGCGTGTAAGGCAACTATAACCAATCTATTAATGAGTAATTGAGTTATCTTTGCGTCGATGATCAGTTGCATGGACCGTGTCTGAAAAGTTGTACCTTTGGTTAGAGTCATATTGGTTATTGATTAATTTCTATTTATTTCTATTAGTTGTTTTATTAGTTAGTTAATAAGTTATTTTATATTCTCCAAAAACCCCCCCATACTTCGGACTCTAAAAGAAATAAATTATCTCCAATCCCTGTGGATTCGACCCTACTTATCACTATCTACAGAAATTATATTTTATTTAAGCAGATATTTATTAATGCACAGGTTCGACACCTGTCAATTTTTGGCGCCGTTGTCGGGGACTGGCGCAAGTTATTTGTTTCTTTTTGAGTTCATCCTGTTTTTATTTTTTTTTCTAATCTATTTTTCTGCTTTTTTTTTCTTTTATAGTTTATGACTGCTAACATCCCGTATTTTGGTGATAGACTGGATTTTGTTTCCAGGGAAGGCAATGAGACTTGCATTTTTGATAAGTTTGCATATTCAGAGGCACTAAACTCTATTAGAGAAAGAATGATCATTTTCAGCAGTATGAGTCTCAAGAATCATCATCTATGTCAGGTATGTCTCTTGAAGAAATAGTTGAATCAATAGCTACTAATACATATCAATTCCAACAGGAGACACAAATGAGAAATGGGATGATGAAGGATGCAATGAGTAATCTGGCAGATTAAATATGTCTATTGACATCCAGAATAAATCGATTGGCTTCTCAAATTGAAGAATTGCCCTCGAAAACCATTGTTGATTTTGAAGAAAATGAGAGTGCAATTTGCTTGACTAGTGATGAGGAGATGCAAGAGTGTCAAAATGAGAGATCTACAGATGCAGTTGAAAAAGAAGCCGAAAAGGAAGAAATGAAACCCCAACCGCAACCCATTCAAGTGAAAGAATCCAGTGAAGAATCATCAAATGTGGTGACACCACCTCCATTCCCTAACCCGCATTTTCTTAACTCTTACTCTATGATTTCTGTTATTGAGATTGATTTTGTTATACCGGAAGTTTTCGAGTCTCATGGCAGAAATAAGTTAAGAGTGGCTATGGTCAAATATCTTGAACCGTTGAGTGCTCTTGATGGAGGAGTGGATGAAGAATTGAGATCACTGCTTGATTATTTGACGCCATCTACTAGTCCATGGAAGACCATACCTCGTGTGCTCAAGAATTATTCTATTTACGAGAGCTATCAGGATTACATAGAGGATGAAGCACTGAAACGCGCCACAAGATTTTATCCTCCCTGAACAAACATGACAATGTCTAGTCAAAGACATTAAAGAAAGGCGCTTTTTGGGAGGCAACCCAATTGTTGATTTTGTTATTTTTGTGTTCAATTTCTTAAATATGTCGTTTCTCACTTGGGTACTAATCACTCTTGATGTTTCCTCACTATGACCAGAATAGGTAATCTTGGCGTGCCCACGCGAGCAGGGCACGTGTTAAGCGTCTAAATTCAAGTCTTATGGTCAGTGGACGTTTGTTAAACATGGCGTGCCCACTCCATGTTGATCAAATCTCAACATCTCGCGACATTGGCAGAAAATGCAATATTGGCGTGCCCACACGAGCAGAGCACGCGTTAAAGTGCGGAAAGTGACTCAAGGGCAGTGGACGTTTTACAATCTTGACGTGCCCACGCGGTGTTTGACGACCCAAAAATGAATTAAAAAATTTTTTTTTCTTTCTCTTCAAATAGTCAAATTTTGAAAATTTAAATTCGAAAAATTTTTTTTGAAGAAAAAACATTGAAAAAAAAACCCCAAAAACTATTTTTTTGTTTCTTCCTTTCTTTTTTCTTCTTCTTCTTCTCCCCTACCTTGCTTTCCCATTTCCCCTTCTCCTTTCGACCGAACCTCCTTCCACCGCCGCCAAGTCGCGTCTCCCTCCATCTCACTCTCTCTCCGTCACTGGTCTGCGCCGCTCCTCAAGTCGCGCGCCGCCAGCGGTGACCGCTGCGTCTCTCTATCAGCCTGCCACCAGCTCACTCTCACTCTCTCCCTGCCGCGAGCTCCGCTCCAGAGCACGCCAGCTCCACCAGCAGCTGACCACCGCACGCAGCTACCACCAGCTCTCTCTCCTTTTGCGCGCGTCGCTGCCCACAGACGCGCCACCCCCACCTCACTTCCCTCTCTCTCCCGCGGCCATCATCAGCTCCGCCTCACCTCACGCCAACCTCCAGCAGCTCCATCGCCGCCACCTCCTTGCCACGCGTCACCACCTGCCCAAAATTAGCAGATGGAGGTATTCCAATTTCCACCTTAATTAGTATTTCTCTGGTCCTTAAATTGCTGGAATTTGCGTTTTTGTTTCTTGGGTGTCTTGATGGATACAAGCAGGAGGTGATTTGGGCATTTTATGGGGTTAATTTTGGGTGGAATTCAATTTATTTGCTACCCCATTTGGGGGTGCTCTCTGGTATTGATTATATTGTTGAATATTATTTGAGTTTTGACTACTTGAGATTTCTACTGCATCTGGGGGATAAAATTTGATGACTTTTGTGCCAGTTTATTTGTTTGGAAATTGTTGGGGGTAATTTGGGAGTTACTTGTCAATTGGGTCCCGTGTTACTCTCTGCCATTCAGTGGTACTGATTGGTGTGTTTGGCTTTATCACATGTCGTGGGTTGGCCATTTGATTTCAATTTTCCTTGTGCATGCAACAGTGGTACTGGTGAGGGTAGTTTACATAATATTTGTTACTCCTGTGTTATTGGTTGCCTAATCGACTACTGGGCATTTGTGGTTGAGTTGTTTCTGTCTAACTTCTGAACTGTTGTTGCTGGAGTTGCCATTTTCTTGGGTCAATTGCTAATTTTAGCAGGTTGAAGTGGGTAATTGACTGTCCAATTGGAGACAGTTGTTACGATATTGGGTCCGATTGTGTCTAATTGCTAAAAGTTGTTGATTTATTAAGACACTAGCACAGTTCCTAGTTTGTTCGAGTTGCTGTTCTGTTGCATTATTGGGAGCTGTGCTCTAGTATTGTGGCTACTTTCCTGCGTTTATTTGTTGAATTGGGATATGAATGTGCCGTTTGCATTTGCTTGTTGAAGTCGGTTGCCTTTAATTGACTTGCTTGGGGTATTTGGAGCAGTTGTTGCACTTTGGACGGCCTTAATTCTGAATTTGACTACATGGGGTCCATAAGTACTTATAGATTGCATTTGCTATAAGTGTTGGGATCTAGTTTAATCTGTGGGAGATTGAATTGTGCATTTTGCTAATTGGGATGGCTTTAAAAATTGTTATTGCTTTGAATTTTCGGCTTCCATTATTTATTGGCAATTGTAGTCTCTTGTTACTTAGAGTGATATTTAGAGTTCATGGTGAAACCACGAATGACATCAGCTCCAGATGTGAGTTAAGAGACTAGAGACTCGGATAACCCACATTGACGTCACCATGCAGGTCTTGATCCACAATTTTCACCTGAACTGCCCCTGTTTTGATGACTTCAGGGAAGTACCGTTGCCCCTCTCCTTCCTTCTACTTTTACATTATCACATTGAGGGCAATGTGTGAATTAGGTGTGGAGGGGAATCATTGTGGTGCTAGTAATTTTGTTTTTAGTTTCTAGAGTTTTTTGTTTTTCTTTATTTTTTTAGTTTGTTTTTGTCCATCTTTCGTTTATTTCCTTTTCTTTTTGTTTTTTCTAGTGGTCAGTTCCCATTTGAATACCAAGTTTGATGTTGGATTTTTATCTCTGATTCTGATATTGCCAAGTTTTAGTAATAAAAGGGTATCAAGTTAATGTAGTTGAGTTCAGGAACATCTCTTTGGTGAATATCAATAATTGCTTAATTTTTCTAATTTTTAGTTAACTCTTCTAGGCATAGGGAATGATTGTTGGCATTTTTCATGTGAATTGGTTCAATTATTAATTTTAGTTCTCCATGTTTGGAAATTTGGGGTTGACTGCTGTTATTTTTGTGTTATTTTTAGTTATTGTGCTATATGGTTATAAATAAGAATTGACTGTGCTCCGCTAGTTGCTACTACCGAGTAATCGGGGATTTTCACCTAAAGTGTCGATTCTCGCGTCAAAAGGTAGTGATTTCTATGAGTAAGTGGTCATATAGCGATAGGAGCTGAGTAACCGGGCTCCTTTATCTGACAAATGTTGGAGTTCGCGTCAAAAGGCTCTAAATGCTAGAGACTAAGTCTTTTGCTATTCCCAAAAAAAAAAAAGAAAGAGAAAAAAAAACAAGTAAAGTTTGTGTTAGTATTTGAAAAAAAAAGAGAAACAAAAAATAAGAAAGTCAGCTCCTATTTGGGCATCTAAATGTCGAATTTGATAATAATTGGGACGTTTGCGATAAATGTGAGCACCATTCCTTTTTCTTAGATTAGTTTGCTAAATGGAGGATGTAGTTTAGAATGCTAACCAGGGTGATTTTCGTAGATCTTGACTGTGTAGCTTGATATCATGATTTTCTTGTGCTTGGCAATACGGTAGTTGGAAGTAACAGCCATCGGTCAAATTTGGTGTTTCAATTGTTGTTCTCATCTTGAGGCAAGCATGATTTAGGTATTGGGGGGAATTGATAGGGTGTTAATTATTAGTAATTTTATTGTTAATCTCCCTTTGTCCTTGCAAATATTGTTTAAATTGTTAATATAATACTTATATTTTGTATTTGGACCTAAGCTACAGGAAAGTTGAACTGAAATATACTAAAAGGAGGACCTGTTGAGGAAAATTGCTCCGTAACACGTGGGAGACTCACAAGAGAGCTTCACAAACCCGGGCCCAGACAAGGTGCCACAAGACTACGAAAAAGAGGAAAAGACCAAAAAAGGGTGGATGAACGTCCAGAAAAGAGATTGCATCCTTGTGCTGATTGAAGTTTTTCTTATGAAGAGGAAACTAAATAAGGACTTCCGTAAGAAATCCAAATCTTTGGCCTTTGGACCTCAAATTACGGGGGACCACAAGAAGATAGCATTGAGTCATTTCGTTTTTTGGCTTTAAGGAAACAAACGTACAGAGGAGAAGAAAGGCATTAGTTTTTGTGGCTTGTTCTTTATTCGTGGGGAGCACGAGACAAGAAGTAGTTTTTATTTTAGAATAGGAGAGTTTCGTTTTGTTTTTGCTTCTAACTAGTTCCTTCGTATTCATTACTTTATATATAACTTTGCCGTTTTCTTCTAGGGGGAGGACGAAAACATAGCTTTGTTTTAGAATAATTACTTCTGCAGTTTTGCATGGTATTTCCTCCATGAAGATGAACTAATTCATTTTTTCTAGTCGAAGGTCAATTTGAGAACTCGGTTCCGAACATCTGTGAGATCTAATTATTTTATTTATTTATTGGTATTTGTACGTTTCCTGATTTAATTGCTTATGATTGTTTTGTTATTTGAATGTCAAGGGCCCGATATTCGAATTAACCTAATAATCTACTGTCATATTAATTGATTGAATCCGTAATTGTTCTATCGATTAATACCAGTGGCGACTAGCGTGATTGATTTCATGTTAGGGAAACGTATGATCTAACTTAAACAAACCCTCGTAGCGTGTTTGTTGGTTAGGGTTGGGCTTTTCTAATTATTAATGCAGTCAAGTAATTAAATCCTATGGTCGTACCTAGGGTTATTTCTTGGTTAGAGAAATAGTTAACGGTCGTACCTTAACTATCGAGAAATTAAGGAAATGCTGGTTGTTCATTGCGTGTAAGGCAACTATAACCAATCTATTAATGAGTAATTGAGTTATCTTTGCGTCGATGATCAGTTGCATGGACCGTGTCTGAAAAGTTGTACCTTTGGTTAGAGTCATATTGGTTATTGATTAATTTCTATTTATTTCTATTAGTTGTTTTATTAGTTAGTTAATAAGTTATTTTATATTCTCCAAAAACTCCCCCATACTTCGGACTCTAAAAGAAATAAATTATCTCCAATCCCTGTGGATTCGACCCTACTTATCACTATCTACAGAAATTATATTTTATTTAAGCAGATATTTATTATTGCACAGGTTCGACACCTGTCAATTTTTGGCGCCGTTGTCGGGGACTGGCGCAAGTTATTTGTTTCTTTTTGAGTTCATCCTGTTTTTATTTTTTTTTCTAATCTGTTTTTCTGCTTTTTTTTTCTTTTATAGTTTATGACTGCTAACATCCCGTATTTTGGTGATAGACTGGATTTTGTTTCCAGGGAAGGCAATGAGACTTGCATTTTTGATAAGTTTGCATATTCAGAGGCACTAAACTCTATTAGAGAAAGAATGATCATTTTCAGCAGTATGAGTCTCAAGAATCATCATCTATGTCAGGTATGTCTCTTGAAGAAATAGTTGAATCAATAGCTACTAATACATATCAATTCCAACAGGAGACACAAATGAGAAATGGGATGATGAAGGATGCAATGAGTAATCTGGCAGATTAAATATGTCTATTGACATCCAGAATAAATCGATTGGCTTCTCAAATTGAAGAATTGCCCTCGAAAACCATTGTTGATTTTGAAGAAAATGAGAGTGCAATTTGCTTGACTAGTGATGAGAAGATGCAAGAGTGTCAAAATGAGAGATCTACAGATGCAGTTGAAAAAGAAGCCGAAAAGGAAGAAATGAAACCCCAACCGCAACCCATTCAAGTGAAAGAATCCAGTGAAGAATCATCAAATGTGGTGACACCACCTCCATTCCCTAACCCGCATTTTCTTAACTCTTACTCTATGATTTCTGTTATTGAGATTGATTTTGTTATACCGGAAGTTTTCGAGTCTCATGGCAGAAATAAGTTAAGAGTGGCTATGGTCAAATATCTTGAACCGTTGAGTGCTCTTGATGGAGGAGTGGATGAAGAATTGAGATCACTGCTTGATTATTTGACGCCATCTACTAGTCCATGGAAGACCATACCTCGTGTGCTCAAGAATTATTCTATTTACGAGAGCTATCAGGATTACATAGAGGATGAAGCACTGAAACGCGCCACAAGATTTTATCCTCCCTGAACAAACATGACAATGTCTAGTCAAAGACATTAAAGAAAGGCGCTTTTTGGGAGGCAACCCAATTGTTGATTTTGTTATTTTTGTGTTCAATTTCTTAAATATGTCGTTTCTCACTTGGGTACTAATCACTCTTGATGTTTCCTCACTATGACCAGAATAGGTAATCTTGGCGTGCCCACGCGAGCAGGGACTGTTAAGCGTCTAAATACAAATCATGGTCAGTGGACGTTGTTAAACAAGGCGTGCCCACTCCATTTGATCAAATATCAAACATCATCGCGAACATTGCAGAAATGCAAATGGCGTGCCACGCGACAGGAGCACGCCTTAAAGTGCGAAAGTGACTCAAGGGCAGTGGACGTTCTTAACACCTTGACGTGCCCACGCGGTGTTATGAACGCACCCAAAAATGAATAAAAATTTTTTATTCTTTCTCTTCAAATATCAATTTGAAAAATTTAAATCGAAAATTTTTTTGAAGCAAACATTGAAAAAAAAAACCCCAAAAACATTTTTTTGTTTCTTCCTTTCTTTTCTTCCTTCTCTTCTCCCTACCTTTGCTTTCCATTTCCCCTTCTCCTTTCGACCGACCCTCCTTCCACCGCCGCCAAGTCGCGTCTCCCTCCATCTCACTCTCTCTCCGTCACTGGTCTGCGCCGCTCCTCAAGTCGCGCGCCGCCAGCGGTGACCGCTGCGTCTCTCTATCAGCCTGCCACCAGCTCACTCTCACTCTCTCCCTGCCGCGAGCTCCGCTCCAGAGCACGCCAGCTCCACCAGCAGCTGACCACCGCACGCAGCTACCACCAGCTCTCTCTCCTTTTGCGCGCGTCGCTGACCACAGACGCGCCACCCCCACCTCACTTCCCTCTCTCTCCCGCGGCCATCATCAGCCCGCCTCACCTCACCAACTCCAGCAGCTCCATCCGCACCAACTTGCAACGCGTCACACCTGCCCAAAATGAGCAAGATGGAGGTATTCCAATTATCC
This sequence comes from Coffea eugenioides, assembly GCF_003713205.1. Taxonomy (NCBI): domain Eukaryota; kingdom Viridiplantae; phylum Streptophyta; class Magnoliopsida; order Gentianales; family Rubiaceae; genus Coffea; species Coffea eugenioides. The sequence continues at coordinate 17,625 of NW_020862942.1, forward strand.
ACCTAATTAGTATTTCATCTGGTCCTTAAATTGCTGGCAATTTGCGTTTTTTGTTTCTTGGGGTCTTTGATGGATCAAAGCACGAAGGTGATTTGGGCATTTTATGGGTTAATTTGGTGAGAATTCATTTATTTGCTACCCATTCGGGGGTGCTCCTCTGGTATCGATATAATTGTTGAATATTATTTGAGTTTTGACTACTTGAGATTTCTACTGCATCTGGGGGATAAAATTTGATGACTTTTGTGCCAGTTTATTTGTTTGAAAATTGTTGGGGGTAATTTGGGAGTTACTTGTCAATTGGGTCCCGTGTTACTCTCTGCCATTCAGTGGTACTGATTGGTGTGTTTGGCTTTATCACATGTCTTGGGTTGGCCATTTGATTTCAATTTTCCTTGTGCATGCACCAATGGTACTGGTGAGGGTAGTTTACATAATATTTGTTACTCCTGTGTTATTGGTTGCCTAATCGACTACTGGGCATTTGTGGTTGAGTTGTTTCTGTCCAACTTCTGAACTGTTGTTGCTGGAGTTGCCATTTTCTTGGGTCAATTGCTAATTTTAACAGGTTGAAGTGGGTAATTGACTGTCCAATTGGAGACAGTTGTTACGATATTGGGTCCGATTGTGTCTAATTGCTGAAAGTTGTTGATTTATTAAGACACTAGCACAGTTTCTAGTTTGTTCGAGTTGCTGTTCTGTTGCATTATTGGGAGCTGTGCTCTAGCATTGTGGCTACTTTCTTGCATTTATTTGTTGAATTGGGATATGAATGTGCCGTTTGCATTTGCTTGTTGAAGTCGGTTGCCTTTAATTGACTTGCTTGGGGTATTTGGAGCAGTTGTTGCACTTTGGACGGCCTTAATTCTGAATTTGACTACATGGGGTCCATAAGTACTTATAGATTGCATTTGCTATAAGTGTTGGGATCTAGTTTAATCTGTGGGAGATTGAATTGTGCATTTTGCTAATTGGGATGGCTTTAAAAATTGTTATTGCTTTGAATTTTCGGCTTCCATTATTTATTGGCAATTGTAGTCTCTTGTTACTTAGAGTGATATTTAGAGTTCATGGTGAAACCACGAATGACATCAGCTCCAGATGTGAGTTAAGAGACTAGAGACTCGGATAACCCACATTGACGTCACCATGCAGGTCTTGATCCACAATTTTCACCTGAACTGCCCCTGTTTTGATGACTTCAGGGAAGTACCGTTGCCCCTCTCCTTCCTTCTACTTTTACATTATCACATTGAGGGCAATGTGTGAATTAGGTGTGGAGGGGAATCATTGTGGTGCTAGTAATTTTGTTTTTAGTTTCTAGAGTTTTTTGTTTTTCTTTATTTTTTTAGTTTGTTTTTGTCCATCTTTCGTTTATTTCCTTTTCTTTTTGTTTTTTCTAGTGGTCAGTTCCCATTTGAATACCAAGTTTGATGTTGGATTTTTATCTCTGATTCTGATATTGCCAAGTTTTAGTAATAAAAGGGTATCAAGTTAATGTAGTTGAGTTCAGGAACATCTCTTTGGTGAATATCAATAATTGCTTAATTTTTCTAATTTTTAGTTAACTCTTCTAGGCATAGGGAATGATTGTTGGCATTTTTCATGTGAATTGGTTCAATTATTAATTTTAGTTCTCCATGTTTGGAAATTTGGGGTTGACTGCTGTTATTTTTGTGTTATTTTTAGTTATTGTGCTATATGGTTATAAATAAGAATTGACTGTGCTCCGCTAGTTGCTACTACCGAGTAATCGGGGATTTTCACCTAAAGTGTCGATTCTCGCGTCAAAAGGTAGTGATTTCTATGAGTAAGTGGTCATATAGCGATAGGAGCTGAGTAACCGGGCTCCTTTATCTGACAAATGTTGGAGTTCGCGTCAAAAGGCTCTAAATGCTAGAGACTAAGTCTTTTGCTATTCCCAAAAAAAAAAAAGAAAGAGAAAAAAAAACAAGTAAAGTTTGTGTTAGTATTTGAAAAAAAAGAGAAAAAAAAAAAAGAAAGTCAGCTTGCCTATTTGGGATCTTAATGTCGAGATTTTGATTAATAATTGGACCGTTTGCTGATAAATGTGAGCAACCATTCCTTTTTCTTAGATTAGTTTGCTTTAAATTGGAGGAGTTGGTAGTTTAGATGCTAACCAGGGTGATTTTTCGTAGATCTTGACCTGTGTCGCTTGATATATGATTTTCTTGGTGTCTTGGCAATACGGTAGTTGGAGTAACAGCCATGGTCAAATTTTGGTGTTCAATTGTTGTTCTCATGCTTGAGGGCAAGCATGATTTAGGTGTGGGGGGAATTGATAGGGTGTTAATTATTAGTAATTTTATTGTTAATTTTCCCCTTTGTCCTTGCCAAATATTGTTTAAATTGTTAATATATACTTATATTTGGTATTTGGACCTATCTACAGGGAAGTTGAACTGAAATATACTAAAAAGGAGGACCTGTTGAGGAAAATTGCTCCACACGTGGGAGACTCCAAAGAGCTTCACAAACCCGGGCCCACAAGGTGCCACAGACGGATTGCATCTCTTTTGCTGATTAGAAGTTTTCTTATGAAGAGGAAACTAAAATCAAGGACTTCGCAGAACTCCAATTCTTTGGCCTTTGGACTCTCAATTCGGTGGGGACCACTAGATAGATAGCATTGAGTCATTTCTTTTGGCTTTAAGGAAACAAACGTACAGAGGAGAAGAAAGGCATTAGTCTTTGTGGCTTGTTCTTTATTCGTGGGGAGCACGAGACAAGAAGTAGTTTTTATTTTAGAATAGGAGAGTTTCGTTTTGTTTTTGCTTCTAACTAGTTCCTTCGTATTCATTACTTTATATATAACTTTGCCGTTTTCTTCTAGGGGGAGGACGAAAACATAGCTTTGTTTTAGAATAATTACTTCTGCAGTTTTGCATGGTATTTCCTCCATGAAGATGAACTAATTCATTTTTTCTAGTCGAAGGTCAATTTGAGAACTCGGTTCCGAACATCTGTGAGATCTAATTATTTTATTTATTTATTGGTATTTGTACGTTTCCTGATTTAATTGCTTATGATTGTTTTGTTATTTGAATGTCAAGGGCCCGATATTCGAATTAACCTAATAATCTACTGTCATATTAATTGATTGAATCCGTAATTGTTCTATCGATTAATACCAGTGGCGACTAGCGTGATTGGTTTCATGTTAGGGAAACGTATGATCTAACTTAAACAAACCCTCGTAGCGTGTTTGTTGGTTAGGGTTGGGCTTTTCTAATTATTAATGCAGTCAAGTAATTAAATCCTATGGTCGTACCTAGGGTTATTTCTTGGTTAGAGAAATAGTTAACGGTCGTACCTTAACTATCGAGAAATTAAGGAAATGCTGGTTGTTCATTGCGTGTAAGGCAACTATAACCAATCTATTAATGAGTAATTGAGTTATCTTTGCGTCGATGATCAGTTGCATGGACCGTGTCTGAAAAGTTGTACCTTTGGTTAGAGTCATATTGGTTATTGATTAATTTCTATTTATTTCTATTAGTTGTTTTATTAGTTAGTTAATAAGTTATTTTATATTCTCCAAAAACCCCCCCATACTTCGGACTCTAAAAGAAATAAATTATCTCCAATCCCTGTGGATTCGACCCTACTTATCACTATCTACAGAAATTATATTTTATTTAAGCAGGTATTTATTATTGCACAGGTTCGACACCTGTCAATTTTTGGCGCCGTTGTCGGGGACTGGCGCAAGTTATTTGTTTCTTTTTGAGTTCATCCTGTTTTTATTTTTTTTTCTAATCTATTTTTCTGCTTTTTTTTTCTTTTATAGTTTATGACTGCTAACATCCCGTATTTTGGTGATAGACTGGATTTTGTTTCCAGGGAAGGCAATGAGACTTGCATTTTTGATAAGTTTGCATATTCAGAGGCACTAAACTCTATTAGAGAAAGAATGATCATTTTCAGCAGTATGAGTCTCAAGAATCATCATCTATGTCAGGTATGTCTCTTGAAGAAATAGTTGAATCAATAGCTACTAATACATATCAATTCCAACAGGAGACACAAATGAGAAATGGGATGATGAAGGATGCAATGAGTAATCTGGCAGATTAAATATGTCTATTGACATCCAGAATAAATCGATTGGCTTCTCAAATTGAAGAATTGCCCTCGAAAACCATTGTTGATTTTGAAGAAAATGAGAGTGCAATTTGCTTGACTAGTGATGAGAAGATGCAAGAGTGTCAAAATGAGAGATCTACAGATGCAGTTGAAAAAGAAGCCGAAAAGGAAGAAATGAAACCCCAACCGCAACCCATTCAAGTGAAAGAATCCAGTGAAGAATCATCAAATGTGGTGACACCACCTCCATTCCCTAACCCGCATTTTCTTAACTCTTACTCTATGATTTCTGTTATTGAGATTGATTTTGTTATACCGGAAGTTTTCGAGTCTCATGGCAGAAATAAGTTAAGAGTGGCTATGGTCAAATATCTTGAACCGTTGAGTGCTCTTGATGGAGGAGTGGATGAAGAATTGAGATCACTGCTTGATTATTTGACGCCATCTACTAGTCCATGGAAGACCATACCTCGTGTGCTCAAGAATTATTCTATTTACGAGAGCTATCAGGATTACATAGAGGATGAAGCACTGAAACGCGCCACAAGATTTTATCCTCCCTGAACAAACATGACAATGTCTAGTCAAAGACATTAAAGAAATGCGCTTTTTGGGAGGCAACCCAATTGTTGATTTTGTTATTTTTGTGTTCAATTTCTTAAATATGTCGTTTCTCACTTGGGTACTAATCACTCTTGATGTTTCCTCACTATGACCAGAATAGGTAATCTTGGCGTGCCCACGCGAGCAGGGCACGTGTTAAGCGTCTAAATTCAAGTCTTATGGTCAGTGGACGTTTGTTAAACATGGCGTGCCCACTCCATGTTGATCAAATCTCAACATCTCGCGACATTGGCAGAAAATGCAATATTGGCGTGCCCACGCGAGCAGAGCACGCGTTAAAGTGCGGAAAGTGACTCAAGGGCAGTGGACGTTTTACAATCTTGACGTGCCCACGCGGTGTTTGACGACCCAAAAATGAATTAAAAAATTTTTTTTTCTTTCTCTTCAAATAGTCAAATTTTGAAAATTTAAATTCGAAAAATTTTTTTTGAAGAAAAAACATTGAAAAAAAAACCCCAAAAACTATTTTTTTGTTTCTTCCTTTCTTTTTTCTTCTTCTTCTTCTCCCCTACCTTGCTTTCCCATTTCCCCTTCTCCTTTCGACCGAACCTCCTTCCACCGCCGCCAAGTCGCGTCTCCCTCCATCTCACTCTCTCTCCGTCACTGGTCTGCGCCGCTCCTCAAGTCGCGCGCCGCCAGCGGTGACCGCTGCGTCTCTCTATCAGCCTGCCACCAGCTCACTCTCACTCTCTCCCTGCCGCGAGCTCCGCTCCAGAGCACGCCAGCTCCACCAGCAGCTGACCACCGCACGCAGCTACCACCAGCTCTCTCTCCTTTTGCGCGCGTCGCTGCCCACAGACGCGCCACCCCCACCTCACTTCCCTCTCTCTCCCGCGGCCATCATCAGCTCCGCCTCACCTCACGCCAACCTCCAGCAGCTCCATCGCCGCCACCTCCTTGCCACGCGTCACCACCTGCCCAAAATTAGCAGATGGAGGTATTCCAATTTCCACCTTAATTAGTATTTCTCTGGTCCTTAAATTGCTGGAATTTGCGTTTTTGTTTCTTGGGTGTCTTGATGGATGCAAGCAGGAGGTGATTTGGGCATTTTATGGGGTTAATTTTGGGTGGAATTCAATTTATTTGCTACCCCATTTGGGGGTGCTCTCTGGTATTGATTATATTGTTGAATATTATTTGAGTTTTGACTACTTGAGATTTCTACTGCATCTGGGGGATAAAATTTGATGACTTTTGTGCCAGTTTATTTGTTTGGAAATTGTTGGGGGTAATTTGGGAGTTACTTGTCAATTGGGTCCCGTGTTACTCTCTGCCATTCAGTGGTACTGATTGGTGTGTTTGGCTTTATCACATGTCGTGGGTTGGCCATTTGATTTCAATTTTCCTTGTGCATGCACCAGTGGTACTGGTGAGGGTAGTTTACATAATATTTGTTACTCCTGTGTTATTGGTTGCCTAATCGACTACTGGGCATTTGTGGTTGAGTTGTTTCTGTCTAACTTCTGAACTGTTGTTGCTGGAGTTGCCATTTTCTTGGGTCAATTGCTAATTTTAGCAGGTTGAAGTGGGTAATTGACTGTCCAATTGGAGACAGTTGTTACGATATTGGGTCCGATTGTGTCTAATTGCTAAAAGTTGTTGATTTATTAAGACACTAGCACAGTTCCTAGTTTGTTCGAGTTGCTGTTCTGTTGCATTATTGGGAGCTGTGCTCTAGTATTGTGGCTACTTTCCTGCGTTTATTTGTTGAATTGGGATATGAATGTGCCGTTTGCATTTGCTTGTTGAAGTCGGTTGCCTTTAATTGACTTGCTTGGGGTATTTGGAGCAGTTGTTGCACTTTGGACGGCCTTAATTCTGAATTTGACTACATGGGGTCCATAAGTACTTATAGATTGCATTTGCTATAAGTGTTGGGATCTAGTTTAATCTGTGGGAGATTGAATTGTGCATTTTGCTAATTGGGATGGCTTTAAAAATTGTTATTGCTTTGAATTTTCGGCTTCCATTATTTATTGGCAATTGTAGTCTCTTGTTACTTAGAGTGATATTTAGAGTTCATGGTGAAACCACGAATGACATCAGCTCCAGATGTGAGTTAAGAGACTAGAGACTCGGATAACCCACATTGACGTCACCATGCAGGTCTTGATCCACAATTTTCACCTGAACTGCCCCTGTTTTGATGACTTCAGGGAAGTACCGTTGCCCCTCTCCTTCCTTCTACTTTTACATTATCACATTGAGGGCAATGTGTGAATTAGGTGTGGAGGGGAATCATTGTGGTGCTAGTAATTTTGTTTTTAGTTTCTAGAGTTTTTTGTTTTTCTTTATTTTTTTAGTTTGTTTTTGTCCATCTTTCGTTTATTTCCTTTTCTTTTTGTTTTTTCTAGTGGTCAGTTCCCATTTGAATACCAAGTTTGATGTTGGATTTTTATCTCTGATTCTGATATTGCCAAGTTTTAGTAATAAAAGGGTATCAAGTTAATGTAGTTGAGTTCAGGAACATCTCTTTGGTGAATATCAATAATTGCTTAATTTTT
>NW_020862943.1:0-23135 GCF_003713205.1 Coffea eugenioides
TTATCTCCATATGAATGAGTTTGATGGAGTGATACCAGCCTCAATCTCAAATGCATCTCAACTGACAATTTTGACATTGAGTACAAACAAATTCAGTGGTCCAATTCCAAACTCCCTTGGAAACCTGAGACTTCTAAGATTGCTGGATCTCTTTGAAAATCATTTGACAACTGAAACTTCATCAAGAGAATTGAGCTTCATCAATTACTTGACAAATTGTATGTATCTAACACTGATAGCTTTTGGTGACAATCCACTGCACGGTTTTCTTCCAGTATCAGTTGGGAATCTCTCAACTTCTATTGAGAAATTCTATGCGTATGATTGTGGAATCGAGGGAAGCATTCCAGAAGCAATTGCGAATTTGAGCAATCTATTGGTTTTGAGTCTATATGGAAATCAACTAAGTGGACCAGTTCCCGTCAGAGTGAAACAATTGCAAAACCTCCAACTTTTAAGTTTCTTTTCTAATCAACTGAGTGGTTCAATTCCAGATAGTCTTTGTGAGTTAAAGAGCTTGTTCGGTTTACATCTGGAGGAAAATCAGCTTCATGGGTCAATACCATCATGCTTGGGTAATGTTAGTTCTCTGAGAGAAATTAGCTTTGCTGGGAACTTAATAAACTCGAGCATACCTGCTAGCTTGTGGAACCTCACTGATCTCTTGCTCTTGAATCTGTCCTCTAATTCCTTGATTGGCTCACTACCTCAGGAAATTGGAAGCTTGAAGGCAGTAACACTATTGGATTTGTCAGGAAATCATCTTAGTGGGAATATTCCAAGTTCGATTGGAGGTTTGCAAAGTCTAGCCAATCTTTCTTTAGCACAAAATAAACTTGAGGGACCTATTCCAGACTCACTCAGTCATATGTTAAGCTTGGAACTTTTGGACCTATCCAATAACAATCTATCAGGTCTTATCCCAAAGTCCTTGGAGGCACTTTCATATCTCCATTACATTAATCTTTCTTTCAACCACTTAAGAGGAGAAATTCCGTCTAGTGGTCCATTCGAGAACTTCACATATGAATCATTCATATTTAATGATGACTTGTGCGGTGCTCAAAGGTTTCATGTTCCTCCTTGCAATTCTCCTCGGATTCACAAATCGAGTCGAAAGAAAGTATTTCACGTGTTAGGCATTATATTGGGTATTGTAGCAACAGTAATTGCTGCTACAACTGCAGTAATTTTAGTTTTAAGATGCCGAAGGAAGGGTGAGGTTTCCAGAAATACTGATTTATTGCCCATGGGACTGCCAAAACGAATTTCGTATTATGAACTCGTGCAAGCAACCAATAACTATGATGAAAGCAATTTACTTGGCAAAGGGAGTTTTGGATCTGTATATAAAGGTATTCTAACGGATGGGAGAGTTGTTGCTGTGAAAGTTTTTACTTTCCTAGCAGAAGTCACTTCCAGGAGTTTTGATACAGAATGTGAAGTTCTACGCAACCTTCGCCATAGAAACCTAACAAAAGTGATCGGTAGTTGCTCTAACTTGGACTTCAAAGCCTTAGTGCTTGATTATAAGCCCAATGGGAGCCTTGAGAAATGGTTGTACTCCAATGGCCACAACCATTGTTTGGATCTGCTGCAAAGGATAAGCATAATGATGGATGTTGCTTCCGCATTGGAATATCTTCACTTTGGATATGCGACGCCAGTGATTCACTGTGATCTGAAACCTAGTAACATATTGCTCGACGAAAGCATGGTTGCTTATGTAAGTGATTTTGGTATTGCTAAATTTTTGGATGAAGGAAATAGCGTTCTACATACCGAGACTCTCGCAACACTTGGATACATGGCACCAGGTTGAACATATTTTGACTTCTTTTTTATTGCTTTTAGATCTTATTTTTGTATGAACTATGTGTCAATTTCACGAGTTTGCTCTTCGCTCTGTTTTACTATGATAGATTTGCCTTTTGTTTAACAGAATATGGACTTGAAGGACAGGTGTCAACAAGAATTGACGTGTATAGTTTTGGCATAGTTTTGATGGAAACCTTCTCAAGAATGAAGCCTAGTGATGAAATGTTCAAAGGAAATTTCAGTCTAAAGAACTGGATAGAAGAGTGTCTGCTTGATGCAACAACTCAGGTTATAGATGCCAATTTACTGAGGCAACAAGATAAGCATTTCGATGAGAAATTGAAGTGTGTTTCACTGATCTTCAAATTGGCTTCAAGTTGCTGCACTGAATGCCCACAGGATCGAGTTGATATGAAAGATGTTGTGGCGGCACTTAAGAAGATAAAACGTCAACTTGACACTTTTTCTGATATCTCAGTAAAGTGAGTTCTTTTAACTTAATCCAACAGCACAAATTTGTTCTAATCAATTTCGCGAGTAAGAAAAAAAAAGTTTGTTCTAATTAAGGTTTTGTTGTCTTCTCGTAATTTCTTGTTCTGTCAAATCTATTTTCAAGCACCCAATGTTAAGTCCATTTCCTTAGTTGTCATTTGAAAGACATCCAAAGGAAAAATTACGTTGAAGATGACCACACGTGCATAGGTTTGCTTCGTGAATATCTTTTAGTGAAGTTCTGAACTTTCCGTCTAAAGGAAAGTCTTACATTCATGATAAAGTTAGCTATTCCTTTTTTTCTTTTTTGAGCAAATGGGAACTTTTATTGAGCAACAGTAAAGCTTTTACAAAGGAATACAAGATTCCAGGTACATCATTGCTTTTTGTTCTTCTACAGTTTAATTATTTATATTTATCGTTGTCAGAATACTGAACATAAATAATAATATTATTTATTTATATTTATGGTGGTCAGAATATTGCATTCATAAAAAAAAATATTGCATTCATGATTAGAAAAAGTTCCGGAATCTGAATTTGCAGAGTCAATGATAGATTGGGTAACTATAAAATTCTTCGTATTTTTAATTTTTCATGCAATTCAACTAATTATTTTTTTAATTTTTTAATACAAGTAGGGGATCTCGAACCTAAAATCTCTCACTTACACTCCCTCCCCTGCTTCACTCAACCCATCGCTTCCCCAATTCAACTATTAGTTAAATAGCAATTTGGCTGAAAGTATTAATTGTTCAGCGAAAAAGAAGTCCATAATTTATATTACAAGAAGACTTGGACTTCAAATGTTGAAGAGTTGAAGTTTAATTTATATTTAACTACGATTAATTCTCTGATATAATTATACAATACTAACAAACTCACAACCAAGTATTAATGAAAATTTAAGAAGGCAAACTGCATAAGTTTATACCCAAATAGAGACATGTTTTAACAATCCTCTATTATTGCCAATAAATTAAACAAAATAAAAAATCTATTTTGGTTTGAAGCATACGTGCAATTAATCTCTCACAAGATTAAGTGAAAACTAGTACCCAATTACCACTGAATGTGACCTTTTAGCTGACACTAAAGCAATCACTTTATCGTTTTTCCCTGCTTAATCAATTGTCTTTTTCTTACAAAGCATATATCCAGGAAACCTTTAGGGTGGGAACCTGCCTATAGTAGGAAGGCCAGCAGAGAGCGACACGTGTTGACGTTATAAACAGTCCAAATGGAGACGTTAAATTGTTGCACAGTGCGTGAAGAGGAAATATACGAGAATCGTCTGCGGATGCAACCAGAAAGCACACTGACTTCGGTACGAGTTGGACCAGGAAGTGTTATTGCATGTTAAAATCAGAGGCATTTATGTATTTGCAAATGTACCCATTACCAATGGAAAAATATTGCAAATGCCTTGGACAAAAAATGTGTGTAAAGAAGGTACCGAAATTTTAAGAAATAATAAATGATTATTGCATACGCGTGGGGGATAATAATTTGGAAGAAGGAAAAGTGGAGGTAAACGAAAGGATTCAAGCCTTCATTATATTTATATACATATATAAATTTAGTACCCAAGTGTTCAGCTTAAGCATCCAGGAAAATGGTCCCATAACTATCGATACGGTAAACAACACAGTTTTAGATATGATATAATAGGTTCCTAAAATTTTAGCGACCATTTGATTACCCGTTAGACCTATCCACTTGAATAGGATTATGGGTAAAAATAAGGGAGTAAATTTGTCATTCAAATTAGTAAGTTAGCGTAATAAATTAGTAACTTTTGCAGTCGAAAAGGTAAATTGTAAGTAATATGAAACATACTTTTTAAAGAGATAAATTACAATAGTATATCCCAAATATACTTTTGAGGGAGTAAGTTTATTTGAAGTAAAAATATGTTTTTATACAGAAATAATGAGTTTTAGTTATAACATAGTAAATTTGATTAATGACAAAAACATGCTAATTTATGGCCATAATATTGTATTATGCTTAAAAAAACTTATACGAAGCCCATATTTTAGAGTTATTTGAAATAACACAAAAATGTATTATTATTGATTAAAACTGAGTACGTTACTTAGTCAGTACAGTTATTATACTTGTATACATACTTGATGGTATGTGTATAAATAAGCATTTTTGAGATTTATGGGGAAATTGATTTTTTCTTTTGCAGTTTTAAAAAAAGGTAAGCGAAAATCTTTTTTCTCATAGCACGAAAATCCACAAGTCAAAGTTCTTGGTCTAAAGGGGAAAGAAACATTCTGAATATCATTGTTTACAGTACTAAATAAATTAGATGTAAAATGTTCGTTAAAACAGGTGCGTTGACTTATAATAAAGGAAAGAAATAAAGAGCAGGCCATTTACGAGAAAAGTTGTCATTCATAAAGATAGCAACGCTTTACGGTTTTCTTATCAGTCTTGCAACGTATGAGCAAAATGGCAATAATTAAAATAGTATTTTATTCGAATTATACATATTTCATTAATTTTTTTCCATTTAAAAAAATGAATGAGAATCTTTTATGAGAAAGCACATAAGTCAAAGGAATGGTGTAAAAGGGAAAAGAATAGCATATACGTACAGTACCTATAGTTTATGTTCGAAGGACTATAGTGCTATTTTTGAAAAATATCCCGAAAAATATGTAATTGAAATGGAGATTCTTCACTATTTAAAATGTCAAATCTGTGATTGTGTTGTAATTGTTATCCATTGGTATCGTAAAGTATCATTTTTCCATAAAATTTCACCTCTTTAACACCAATTTTCCCATAAACCAATTTATTTATCGGATAAAATACATGAAATTCGGTTTTGAATAAAACAGTAGCTGTTTATAGCTTTCCTCCATTATAAGAACAGAATACCCATTTTTGCATAAACAAATTTATTTATCGGATGAAATAAAAATAAATCCATTGTTCAATAAACTCTTTATGGCTTTCCTCCATTATAAAAACAGAGTACCCATTTCAACCCCTCTAGAAAAATTCCACCTCTTTAACACCAATTTTCCCATAAACCAATTTATTTGTCGGATAAAATACATGAAAATTCGATTTTTCAATAAAACACTAGTTCTTTATGCCTTTCCGCCGTTATAAGAATAGAGTACCCATTTTTGCATAAACAAATCTATTTATCGGATGAAATAAAAATAAATCCATTGTTCAATAAAACACTAACTCTTTATGGCTTTTCTCCATTATAAAAACTCGAGTACCCATTTTAGCTTCTCTAGAAAAAAAATCTTGGCTTTGTCACTGACTGAAATGTTTGTAACTGAGATTTATCCTTAGTGAAAAAATGTATGATACGTAATTTTTTCACTGTATTGAATTTATATGATGGCAAATTAAATGGGGTCAATTGGATTAGTGTGCAGCAGTTTTGTGAATGATTCCGAGAGTTAACTATATTATGGCAATAAAATACATTGAATTGTGAAAATTATAATTTCAACATGCTCCTAAATTTTGGATATGTGACTTTCGTTGTTGCGAATATCTTAAATTAACAGTTAGTTATTACTATGAGTAATGTGGTAAGTGTGAGATGTGAATGTCAGAAATAACTGTTAGTTAATACTATCAGTAAAGTCAGCAGTAAATGTGAGATGTTAATTGGAATTTAAAGATATTAATTTGACATGGTTGGTTATTATCTGTTAGTTAAAATTTGGGAGTTTTAATTTTATTGGTTAGTGGGGAAAATGTGAGGGAAATGTGGGAAAAACATGAGCACGATTATAGGATTTGTACGAGCAGTTAAAGGATTAGTTGTGAGATAAACATTTCTTAATTTTAGAAATGCAAAATTGTAATAAAATAGTATTCGAACTTTTGACAATTTGAAAAGCTCCTTATCTAAAATTCTCTCTGCAATACATATAGACAGATATAGATGTCTTTTGTTTAGTGGTTGAATGTCATATTCGCGAACTATCTGCAGAAAAAAATAAATTTGTAGACTAAACTAATTTTGTTATACCAACTCTGTTATTCTTATTAATTGTTATGCTATTTTTCTCATTTTGTTAGGTCTACATTAATACAAGTTTAATTCCTATTATGTCTCGTGTCCCAGAAAATACATATTATCCTATTCAGGTGGATACGTCCAACTGATAATCAAATTGATGCTAAAAATTTAGAATGAATAAGTTGCTTTTGCATAATGGTTGGAAAGGTTTCTTGAGACTTTATGAATGAGGTGTCTTGCGTTTGCCAAAAGAATTTGTAGCATATTTTTGTATTGGAAATGAAGTTAAAACTTGCTATGGGTTACTTTTCTGTATTTCAATTTCATCGTAAAGGGTAATTTGTTGTTCAACCTAATTTCATTCTGATTTTATCTAACTAATAAATTAACGTATGAAAATAGATAATTTATGGAGGAAAGCCATAAGTAGCTGGTGCTTTATTGAAAAATGGATTTATTTTTATTTTATCCAATAAATTCTTTTATACGAAAATGGATTATTTGTTCTTATAATGGAGAAAAGTCATAAAGAGCTAGTGTTTTATTAGAAAACAGGTTTATTTTTATTTTATTCGATAACTACACTTTTTAATGGAAAGGTAGGTACTGTGTTCTTATAATGGAGGAAAGTCATAAAGAGCTAGTGTTTTATTAAAAAATAGATTTATTTTATTTTATTTTATCCACAAATTTTGTTATGGTACTTTGTTCTTATAATGGAGAAAAGTCATAAAGAGCTAGTGTTTTATTGAAAAATGGATTTAATTTTAGTTTAGCCGATAAATAAATTTTGTTTATGCAAAAATGGGTACTCTGTTCTTATAATGAAGGAAAGTCATAAAGAGTTAGTGTTTTATTGGAAAATGGATTTATTTTTATTTTATTCGATAAATAAATTTTTTTGTTTATAAATGGGTACTCTGTTCTTATAATAGACGAAAACCATAAATAACTAGTGTTTTATTGAAAAACGGGTTAATTTTTATCTTATCTGATAAATAAATTTTTTTATGAAAAAATGGGTACTCTGTTCTTATAATGGAGGAAAGTTACAAAGAGCTAGTGTTTTATTGCATAAAAGGTTTATTTTTTTTCATCCAATAAATAAAATTTTTAAGGGAAAATGGGTGTTAAAAGGTGGTATTGGATGAAAAAATGATACTTTAGAATACCAATGGATAACAGTTAAAATACAATCACAGATTTGGTATTTTAAATAATGAAGAATCGGTTCCGTTTGCATTACATATTTTTCGGGGTATTGTCAAAAACAGCACTGTAGTCCTTCGAACGTGAAATACAAGTACTGTACATATCTGCTATTCCTTTCCCTTTTAGACCAATCCTTTTGACTTATGTGCTTTTTGATAAAAAATTTCAATTATTTTTTTTATTTGCAAAAAATAAATTAATTCTGTATAAATCGAAAAAATTACTATTTCAATTATTGGCACTTTGCTCATGCTTTGGAGGACTGGTAAAAAAGCCGTGAAGAGCTGGAATTTTTATTAATGAAAACTTTTTCCATAAATGGCCTGATTTTTATGACTTTCCTTTATTATATGTCAAAGTACCAGTTTTTAACCAGCATTTTACATCTATTTATTTGGTGCTTTAAACAATGCTATTCAGCTGTATCTTTCCCTTTCAGACCAACTATTTTGACTTGTGGATTTCGGTGCTCTGCGCAAAAAAAATTTCGCTTACTTTTTTTTTTAAACTGCAATAGAAAAAATTTAATTATGTATAAATTTCAAAAATACTAATTTTTCACATACGATCAAGTATTTATACAAGTATATTAACATTACTTACTAAGTAAGGTACTCAGTTTTAATCATTAATAAAACATTTTAGTGTTATTTTAAATAACAATAAAATATGGGCTTGGCATAAGGTTTTTAAGTATAATAGAGAATTTTTGCCATAAATTAGCATGTTTTTGTCATTAATGAAATTTACTATGTTATAAGTAAAAATGATTATTTATGTATAAAAACATACTATTACTTCGAATAAACTTACTCCCTCAAAAGTATATTGAGGATAAAAATTGTAATTTATCTCTTTAAAAGTATGTTTCGTAATACTTTCAATTCACGTTTTGGGCTGCAAAAATTACTAGTTTATTACGTTAACTTACTATTTTAGATGACAAACTTACTTCCTTATTTTTACGCATAATCCTATTCAAGTGGATAAGTCCAATAGGTAATCAAATAGTTGCTAAATTTATTATAACCTATTATAATAATTTTTTTACCATAACGATAGTCATGGGACCATTTTTCCGGATGCTTAAGCTGAACACTTGGTCACTAAATTTATATATGTATATAAATATAATGAAGGCTTGAATCCTTTCGTTTACCTTCACTTTTCTTTCTTCGAAATTATTATCCCCCACGCGTGTGAATAATCATTTATTATTTCTTAAAATTTCGGTACCTTCTGTATGCACATTTTTTGTCCAAGGCATTTGCAACATTTTTCCAGTCGTAATGGGTACATTTACAAATACATAAATGACTCTGGTTTTAACATGCAAAAACACTTCCTGCCCCAACTCGGACGGAAGTCAGTGTACTTTTTGGTTGCATCCGCAGACGGTTATCGTATATTTCCTCTCCACGCGCTGTACAACAATTTAACGTCTTCGTCTTCCTACCATAGGCACGGTTTCCACCATAGAGGTATCCCATATATCCATGTTTGAAAGTGAGTATCATCATTATTGTCGTACTCCACAATCGTTTATTGTCCGTACTAAACATTTCGAAGATTGTTTGGCCTACATTTTTATACTTCACCTGGTGGCTATTTCCTTTAAGGCGAATTGGATGCTTTTAAGGTTTTCTACTTTTGTTAAAGCTTAGTGTGGCTACATGGACATGGATCAAGATTGCTAGTTGACTCTCAAACTATAGCTTAATTAAAATCTGCTCATGGCGCTAAGTTGGTTGGGACATCTTTTGTTTATACTACTAATTTGTTATTGCTCATAGGTCAAAGTAACGCCTCCTAAGAATGGAGCTTCAAGTATGCAATTTTATTTTCTTGAGGGGATGCGGAGGCTGTAAATAGTTTATGGTCTTTTAGGAAGAAACTGTATGATATTGTCTCAAAAAAATTCTGAAGTTTTTGTGAATCTATTATGCTACTAATAATCTTTTTCAAGAGTTGAAATTTTCAGATTTTTGCTTCAGTTAAGCTTTGATTCTGTAAGGTCCAGCTTGCCTACTTTATGGCGTGATTTAGATGCCACTCATTGTTTATTACTAGCATTTAAGTGCACTTACCTCTTTGTTTTGTAAATTTTTAGTGCATAGGCTAATAGTACTTCACTAGGACAGAAGGATAGAAAACGCCTTTGAAAGTCAAGGTTGTCATTGCAAGGCGGGGTTACTATGCTATTATATCGGACGCCTTTGAATTGTTATACTAAAGGCGTGATCTTGTGAGTTTACAAAACTAACCATGTTTTTTTTTTGTGTGATATGTGATGTAGGTAAAGCTAAAGCTGAAGCTAATAACGTGATTATTTACTTTTTTTGTGCTTAATTCTTCTAAATGGAATGCAGTGTTCAAGTATTATTTAAACATCCTCCAAAGGTCGCTGCTTTTTTTTTTTTTTTTTTATCTAGCTTTTATCTACTATTTTATTAGCTGGTTCATAGATGAAGCTTTTCCAATATGGTGTGTATGTTTTTTTCCTTTTTTCATTGGCAAAATCCCATATACGAGAGAGAGGGATGCCACCCCTAAATTTTTTTAATAAATGAAGATAATCACATAAAGGAAGGGGACAAAACTTGACCGCCTACAAAGTTAGTGTGTATCGATTAATTATTTCTTTCAATTAATCAAACATGTAATAATCAGTGAAACAATGAGGTTAAATTTTGTAGACACCAAATTTTTGGTGTAATTTTGTTTACTGTTTATTTTTAGTTTTTTATTTGTCGTGTTAGTTTTATTCGATTTTTAGTTTTTAGTTTCTAGTTTTATTTTATTTTTAAGTTTTTAGCATAGAGTTTCTTGGAAAAAAGGAAAAAATAGAAATTTTGTTTTATTCAGCTTTATTTATCTATTTTAGTCATTTCTGCTTAATTTATCTTTTATTTGGTTCATTTAGGAAAATTAAACAAAAAGAGGAAAAGAAGAAAAATTCAAAAAAAAAAATAGGTTTTAGATGGATTGGAAAAATGGAAAAAGAGGAAAAAGAAGAAAAAAGGAAAAATTGTTCACAAAAATATGTTTATTTCTTTAAATTCAATCTTTGGGCACTTTAGTTATTTTTATTAAGTTATGTTGAGAAAAAGAAAATGATGAAAAGAGAAAAATTTGGAAATGTTAAAAATGGCCATTTTGTTTAGTTTTTTTGTTTAAAATTATTTTTGTTTTGTTATTATTATTGTTACCTGGTTTGTGTAATTTTGTTATTGTTATTATTTATATTTTATTTTATCATTTCTGTAATTATTATTGTAAAAAAAAAAAAAAAGAAAAGACATATTTTGTCGCGGCTGCACGCTGCAATTTTTTGCAGCGTGCAAAGGATATTCGTGGGAGACAATTGGAGGGCTGGATTTCATAGGGGTAACAAGCCCTCATCCTCATCGTTGAGATGAGGGTTTTAGGAGATTTGGAAGTGGATATAAAAGAGAAAAGAGCTACAGCCGCAAGGGGGGTGTTTTTGGGAGAGCATCGACAGGCTAAAAGAAAAACTGAGAAAGATTGAGGGAAGAGAGAGTAGCGTAGAAAGGGTGGAGCTGCCGACCAAGAGGAAAAGAAACCTGCGCGCAAGAAGAGAAAAGGCTAGGAAAAGCTGTAAGCTTGATAGAAAAAAAACGAAAGGAAGATTGCTGGGAAAGGCTGCAGATTGCTGAAGAAAGCAAAACAAGAAGGGTTTTCAACCGTAAGAACAAAAAGGGATTTGGGATTGGAAGAAGACAACCGCATCATCATCGCTTTTCCGTGGAGTGTTTGCCGAATCGTTCAAGCTCTTTCTCCATTTCAGGTATCGATTTCTTCTTTTAAAGGTCAAAGCTCTTTTCTTTAGTTGTTTGTTTGCATCTCTGTGTCCTTGTTGACTCTGGTCTGTTTTCAATATGATTAAGGTTTCTTGTTTTGGGTTGGTTAAAATCTGGAGTGGGTAAAGAGTTGACAGCTTGCATATTGGTGTTTTTGGCCGAGAGGAAATTGCATAAAGTTTCCAACTTTGGTTGAGGTTGAGTTTTGGGATGCAAGTCTGGATTTTTCTTGCAAGCTAATGTCATAAATTCTTGTTTGAGTATTACTTCTGTCCATGTGAGGAATAAGAAACGCATGAATCATGTTTAAATGTTTGCTGAAAATAAACCAGTCAGGATTGCCGAACCTTCTGCTCAGAATTTTCCAGTTTTTGCATAGCTTTTCTTCTATGTTTTAGTTGGTTCGGATGTTGAAATGGATGTTATGACACTTAGATTGGTTTTGGGTGTTTGTGTTTAAACATACTTGAGTTGGAAAAGAGATTTCAGATTGCCAAACCATTCTGCATGAATGCCTTGTCCAGATTTTCTGTGATGCATTAGCTCCTTTATTGTTCTAGCTTGTTGGGAGTTTAAAGTTAAGTTGTTTGTTGATTAGTTGGAGTTATGATGTTGGTTTGAGAGATATCTAATCAAAGCTTTGTATTTGAACCAAAATCTGGTCTGCACCATGAAAAGGAAAGAAAGGCCGTTGGCTGGAAAATTTTTCAGAATGTTATTCCGATGTTTGCATTCCTTTTTCTCTAATTTTTGTGTTTGAAATCCAGAATTTTTTATGATGCAAAGTGAGAAGTGCAGGCTCTGGTTTAGATTGAAGTTTGATGCTGGGTTCGCATGTTTGGGGGCTAGAGTTCCTGATTTAGGATCTAATGCTTGCTGGAAAATAAATGATTCAGGTTGTCAAACCAGTTTTGCGCGTATGTTTTCCAGAATTTCTGCATGATGTTTTGCTGAGTTTTGTTTGTTTGGTCTGGGTTGGTTACATGGTTAGTTCCTTAATCTGAGTTTGGAAATGAAATGCAGCTGGTTTCTTTCTTAGATAGTTGCAGAAACCTGCGCACAAAGTCTGCTGCAACGAGCTCAAAGCTCTTGGTCATGTTGCAGCAGCTTGCGCAGGTTTTACTTTTCCTTTGCTGCATTTTGTTTTGTTTTATCTTTGTTTACCTGTTTTGAGGTCTATCTGAGGAGTTCATCAAAGCCGAACAAACCAAGACTTGTTGAACCAGTTTCATATGTTTTCCAGATCTTCCAACTTGCCGAATGTACTTCATTTTTTGCACTGGAATCTTGCTAAGTTTCTTTTTTGTTTTGCTTGTTTGGATGATGATTTGCTGCCTAGTTGAAAGCCTTGTGTTTAGGTTTGAAATCTTAAAAAACAAGTTGTGTGTTTGGGTTCTGTTTAATTGCTGATGACTGAATAAGAAAATTGCAGAAGTTTTTCTCACGTTATTTTGCTGCATTAGTGTCATGTTTTATTCGGCAAGAGCTTATAAGTAGGTTTCATCACCTTGTTTGCACATTTAAATTTTGTGTTTGATTCAGTTTGACAATTGATAGTTAAAATCTTGATTTGGTGAATTAGTCTGCATGTTGAAATGGATGAAAGGTTGTGGCTGAATTTTGCAGAAACTAGCAATGAGAAAAGAAGCCTTCTGCGTGTTGTTGCATGAATCTGCATGAAAAATGTTTCCAAAAATTGCACTCCAACCCCTTAGCTTTTATCTAATGCTTCCATGGCCCAATTAATTGGAAACTTAATTAATTTTGTCCTCCTAATATGCCATTAGATTTGTAGTCAATTTGATTTTGCTTGGCTTCTTTGACATTTTGTTGCCTCGATACTAGCAAACTGTTCCTCGTTTACCTTTTGTGAATTTTCTAGTTTGATTTGATAAGTTTCACCTTAGATTCTTAATTTTATTTTATGTTTTTAGTCCCTTAGTGTTTATAATAATAATAAATTGGCCCTTTAGACCTTTTTAATTCTTTCAATGGGGTCTTTGTTTGTCTTAATTGGTTAAGTACGAGTAGTTTACTTTCCTTGGAATGCTTCGAGTAATTCAATTTGACGTTGGTTTCCATTTTCTTTGATTTATTTGATAATTTAAGTGGTACCTTGACCTTTTTATTATTTTGGAGGGTAAATTAGTAACTTCACCTCATTAGGGCGTCAATTCAAGGGAGGTACACTCTATCCCTCATTTGCACTACATTTAGCCTTACGTGCTCCTACGTGTTATGTGAATATGCATGCCTACTCCGCTTTCCTTACCTCCTTGCCTGCATTTGCTTGTTTTTACTTTTATTTAAGTTTTATGGGGTATGTGTACACCTCTTGGCTTGTAATAGATAGGGCTCGGAGAGCATCTGGTCCATTTCCCCTTCCCCTTTATGCTTTCATGGGGTATGTGTACACCTCTTGGCTTGTAATAGATAGGGCTCGGAGAGCATCTGGTCCATTCACCCTTTCCCTTTATGTTTTCATGGGGTATGTGTACACCTCTTGGCTTGTAATAGCTAGGGCTCGTAGAGCATCTGGTCCATTTCCCCTTCCCCTTGGTTGCTTGTTTTTGTTGCTACATGTTTAATTGCTTTAGTAGGCTCTTGCATCTAGTCGAGCATGCTAAGTGCTACGTGCTACGTGTTTACGAGCGTTTTGGCATGTCTACTTGCTTTCATAACCATGAATGAATGGAATGGATGAATGTACGTCACCACACTAGTCCAATGCTAGTTGTGGCTCATTAGGCCATCCCTTTTTGTTAGTGCATATTTGCATGTTCACTACATGTCATGCATTTTTCTTAGTTTTATCATTTGGCATGCTCCTCGAGCCCCTTTTCCCTCATTTTAGGATTCTTTGCATCTCATGCTAGTTAGGGTACATTTGCCTGAAGAGTCCCCTTCCGATAAGGGAAACGAGCGAGTGTGGCTACTCGATAGCCTTAGCACGCTAGTTTCGCCTTCTAATCAAAGGGAAAATCAAGTCACGATTTAGGTCTCCCCATACCCAATATGCATGAATTCCCTAGACTCATGCATTCTCAATCCACTCTATCATTACACTTTCACTTTTGTCTCATTTGCACACATGCACCTTTTTATCACTTTCACTTGCACACGAACACTTTTTTATCTCCACTTGCACACGAACCCTTTTATCTTCACTTGCACACGAACATTTTTATCTTCACTCGCACACGAGTACTTTCATCTACATTTGCACACCTTCACTCTTATCTTATTACTTTTTTCTCACTTCACAAAAACTCACACTTTCACATGGCATGCATTCCACTCATTTTTATGTCATTTAGGATTATGTGACCTCTCCAAAGGATCATTATTGGGCTTCACAATTAATGTGATTGGCACCACTCAACCTTTGAAGAGAAATTTCCCCCAATCCCCCTAGGTCTAGGCTTTTGCATTCATATAGACATATCCAACATGCGATACATACCTTGGGTAGAAAAAGTAGGAAAAATTGGTTTAAGTCACGCAACTAGCCTTGGCTAGGTCGAAGGGGTGCCTTGGATTTTTATCCTTGCCTTCCCCTTCGTCAAATGTGACCCCCGATCCCTCTTTTGGTTACGTAGACCCGAAAGTTCTCTAAAAGGGTTTATTTACTTTTTTATTCAAAAACAAAAATCATTTTTGGGTGACTTGGTACACCCTAACCCTATACCAAGTGGCGACTCCATTTTTGATACAAAAAACCCTTTTTGAACTTTATATGGCCAAACCGTCGCATTATCAAGTCCCATGGCCTTTATTTTCATTTTGCACACGTTCACACACACACTACACACTCACATCTCACACCACTACTCACACACCATCACCACACATCATCCATTCGAAAAGTGGGGCGCGACAGTTGGCGACTCCACTGGGGACTTCCTAAGTGGGTCCAAGCATTTGATTTGGCCATTCTTTTCCCTTTTCTACCATTTTTATGCATAGCATTTGGATATTAGGGTTGCATTTTTCCTTTTTAGGACTTTTTGCCTCTCGCACGTACCAAACTACTCCCCACTCACGTATGTATGATTGGTTGTTTGGATGTATATTTTACTTGTTTTATCTCGCGCTTTGCATTGCATTTGGGTGGGGGGACATACCCTAGAGCCTCGCGTGGGTTCTTGATCCCTCCCCTCCAAACGAGCACTAGCATACGTGCATACGCTTTAATTTTTCGTCCCTCATTTATTTTTCTTTTAGTGGCTTGTCACGCCACTCCACCCTGTTAGGATTTTTAGGCGACCCACTTGGACGTGTGATCGTGACACGACGTGTGCGTAGCACGATCCGAGGGGTCACTTAATCTTCCGCTTTAAGCTTTGGGTTAATAGCCTTTAGCTTTTAGTGGAAGGTTGAGGATTTTTGATAGATTCACTCAGACATGTGGCCGTGACACGACGTGTGCGTAGCAATGTCTGGGGAATCGCTCGAGCCACCGACAAAGAACCTTGGGATTGATGACCCTTGGTTTCCAAGTCTGAAGGCTCGGGGACCTATGACTTATCGAGTCTAGATGCATTAGTGAACCCTAACCTCATGCATCCATGATAGTGTTACCTAGGATAGCGTCTGCCTTACCCTATTAGGGACACTATTCACGAGGGGAGGGGTCCAACCCCTTTCTCCCTTTATTGCTTTATTTCTTTGTATTGATTTCATTGCTACAATGTGTTATGTGTATTTACCTTGCTGAGCTAACTTTTCTTGGTTTTGTGTCTCCATTGCATTCACAAACCCTAGCAAATAAGAGGTCTGGCATGACCTTCTTTTAGAACCTACCCTCGTAGATAGGTTATTGCACGTTTAAAGATTTTGGTATATTGCATTCATAGATCAATAATTGCATAGCATTATAGGCCTACCTTGGCGTATAAAAGGTCCTTTTAGGTCATGATTTCATTTCAAATTGCATGTTTTACTGCTTTAATAAACTGGCATCATGCATAAACCCTAGAAGGGAATGCCATTTAGGGGATCCCGTGTTAGGAATAAGCCACCTTGTGTCTCGGATACTTAATCCAGTGAGACTTGCACGTTTACATTTTGTACCATCCAAAGGGGTAGTGCACAAGGTAAGGTAGGATCCGATCATTTTCATAGAGTGATCCTTGGAATATGAGCATCTAATAATCACTTTTTGGCCATTTTATCAAAAATTGGTAAAAATCCCTTGCGTGAAGGACATTAATTTGAAGAAATTCACAAATGATTCCTCCTATTGAGACGATAAATAAATTGAGGCCGAAATTTGATTTTTAGAAGGTCATAGACTAATGCACCTCAATAATTTTGAAATAATCAATGGCCGGACAATTCAACCGATCCATTTTGCCAATTCATTCAATAAATCATCAATTCATTTGACCAATTTACCCTTTTTAGGGTCACCTGGTCGATTTTGAATAAATCATCAATTCATTTGACCAATTTACCCTTTTTAGGGTCACCTGGTCGATTTTGAATAAATCGTCAATTCATTTGATTGATTTACCCTTTTTAGGGTCATTCGGCCGATTTTTGAATAAATCATTCATTTGGCCAATTTACCCATTTTTAGGGCAACCGAGCCGATTTTGAGTAAATCAAGTTTCATTCAATCTATTTGATCAATTTACCCTTCTTAGGGTGATCTGATTAATTTTGGATAAATTAAATTTCATTCAATTCATTTGACCTGTTTCCCTTTTAGGGTAATCCGGTCGATTTTTAATAAATTGTCAATTTCATTTGACCAATTAGGATTTCAATGTCGAATTTCAAAATGAAAAACCTAGTCGATTTTGAGAAAAGCATCCATTGCATCCAGTCATTTGATCAGTTGGAGTTTTGACCCGTGCTTCACTGAGAAAAGTTTGTCAAGACGAATTCCAATCTCTTCGATAGGAAGTTCGTCAAGGTCAAATCCGTGCGTTTTTGCAAGTTCTTGTATCGATCAAAAGTGATCAATCCCTTTGGACGAGGTCCTCATTTTGGCAAACGTCTCTTCTCATTCCAATGGACCAAATTTTTTCAAATTATTTTTCACTCCATAAACTGATTGGATCCATCAGGTATTGTATAGTGCCTGCTTTGGAGGATTGCATTTTCATTCTAGGCCTACCCTTGGCACAAAAAGGGTTCCCCCATAGGACATGCATCCGAATTTTCTGGATATCTACTAACTCTTGCCTTTTTCTTTTCCTTTTCTTTATTTTCTTTTGAATAATTAAGCGAGGGCTAAATCTAAAGGCAATTCCTTTTAAAATTTTCAGGTAATATTTAAACATAGCTTCTCGTCGAAGCCCCATCATAACGCGATCCCGTAGTCGAGCCCAGAGGAATCGTGTAAACATGAGTTCACAACCGGAACAGTCGGATAGGTCTGCTACTTCTGCCCAACCTGAGACTGCAAGTTTGGGGGTCCAACTGACCGAGATGCTTACGAAGTTTGGTGAGATGGCAACTGAAATGGCCGCCCAAAAGAAATTAATCGATGAGCTTATCAGTAGCGGAGTTCAACCCGAGCCTGTACCCGTTAGTCAATCATTGGTCATGCCCACGACCCAAACCACTTTTACTCCACCCTTCATCATTCCACCCGAAGGAATTTTCACATATCCCACCATACATTTGCCATACACTTGCCCTCCTGATCCTTCATTCTTCCCTACTTACATGCAAGGCCCACAACCCCAAATCGCTTCGAATATACCTCCTAAGCCGCATACCTTTTATCACGATACAGCTGAGCCTTTCTTACCAGACCATACCATTCAAGCCAAGCCAGAAATGGGGGAATCCTCTGCTCCCGTTGATATAAAGCTGCTCAAACGCCTTGACCGTTTTGATGAGTTTATGAGAAAGAGTCAGGGGTTGAACAAGCAAGGAGTCCTGGATTACGATGAACTTTGTCTTTTCCCAAATGTGCAATTGCCTGAAGGGTTCAAAACCCCGAAATTCAGCAAGTATGATGGAACGGGCAATCCCAAGACACACCTCCGATTGTTCGCTAACAAGTTGGGTAGGCCAACAGATGATGAAAATCTGCCTTTGAGGCTATTCCCAGAAAGTCTGGAGGGGGATGCCCTCGACTGGTATTCCAAGCTGAAACCCGAAGAAGCAAAGACCTGGCTGGACTTGTCCAACGCTTTTGTAAAGCAGTACGAGTATAATTGCGAGCTGGCTCCAACACGAACCACGTTGGAAGGGACAAAGAGGAAGCCACCTGAAGATCACAAGACTTATGCCAAGAGGTGGAGGAAAATGGCTGCAAAAGTCGAGCCACCAATGACGGAGGACGAAATCATACGCACTTTCATTAAGGCACATGATCCGCCGTACTTTGAAGAAATTTTTCGCATGACTGGATGCTCATTTGCCGCAATTGTTAACAAGCTTGAGGAATTTGATGATTTCGTGAAGGCTGGAAAGATTGTTAATGTGTCTGCCCTCAAATCGCAGTTGGATGCTTTGCAAAGCCAAGGTAGTAATGGGAAGAAGCAATTCCAAAAGAAAGAGGGGGAAATCGCTTTTGCCTGGGATCGAAACCCTGTCTCAAAGCCCAGACCTCGACAATACCCTACCTACTCCAACCCTTACCCTTACTATTCAAACATTCATCCTGTTTATCACACCAACACCAATTATCCTCGACCTCGCCCAAGCTATCCTAACCCACCTTTAGCTCCTTTTCAAATTTCTCAACCAAATCCTCACCAAAATCGTCATCGGCCTCCATTCGATCCAAGAATGCCTCCGCCAAACAGACCCGTTTACAACTATCCTCAACTCCCTAAAGCCAACAATCCAGGACGTAACCGCACGTTCACCAATCTCGACAGGCCTTTGGATCAATTATATGACCAATTGAAGGCTGCCGGGAAAATAGGTGTCATTCCCCCTCCAACCTATCCGTATGGCATACCCGTTGGGTATAACCCACAAGCTGTCTGTGCTTATCATTCAGGGGCACCCGGCCATCCGATTGCTGAGTGTAAAGCACTCAAGCATAAAATTCAAGATATGATTGAAGCTGGAGAGATTGTAATTAGAAGAAAAGAGGCACAAGCGCCCAAATGTGGATAAGAACCCCCTGCCAGAGTACGATAACACCATTGGGGTTATTATGGACCATACGGAATTTAAGGAGCCTGCTAAAAACTCATCAAGTGAGGCGGAAGTGTTTGGAAATGATGCAGAATTTCCCGATATCCCTGAAGGATCAATTTCCAATTGAACAGCTGAATTTCTACCCATTCAAAAGGAATTTCGGTAAACCTAAAGGGGTTTGTCATTCATGCGAATTCATGAGGAAAAAACTTTTGCATCTGTAATTAGCTAATGAAAACATCTTTACTTTTGACTAAAATTTGCGCATGTAAATATTTTTTAAGTTTTTAGTTCATTTGCTTTCAATCAAAAGTTTTATGAAAATGCAAGTCATTCTTGTCAGGTTATTTTGTTTATTCGTTTGTTTATATTTCGGTCATATTGCTTGTTCATTTGTTTGTTGTATATTTGTTTGCTTATTATTCCAAATTCGTTAATTCTTTCAAATGACCAAAGATAAAGCTATTTGACCCTTTGGATATCACTTTTCTGGAATTCAATAATGGCAATCTCTATCTCACTCACGACTTGAGAATTTTGGAACCCAAATTTCAAAGCGAGAGTGATAATGAGAAAGTATTTGATTCTTTTTCAAAAAAAAATCTTGAACAAAAACGAGGAGAAATTCGAACCAAACCTAGAAGCCATAGCAATTGTTCACATTGGCACTGAGAATAAGGTCAAAAGGACATAAATCAGCATTCGTTTGGACAAAAGCAGAAAAGGAGATGATTAAGAGTTTGACCATGTGTCAAGGTGTACAGATGGTTGGAGGCAGTCTCGTTTGCAGTAGCAGAAATTCAATCTTTGCACACTCTAATGGGAGTTCAGCCAAGAATGCCGTTTGTCATGAAATGTTACAAACACGCCTGGTCTGAGCCTACGACAAGAAGTTTCATCAGCATACATTTTGAGGAAGGCGACAAAGCACTCAAGCGAACTTTGCCAATACAAGACGAAGGCAGAGACAAATTCGCCCAAAATCAAGAAAGGGCCGTTCGTTGTCCAAAAGGTATTACCTGGCGGAATACTCATTTTGGCAGAAATAGATGGTCAAACATTCCCTCAACCCATCAAATCAGATATGTGCAAGAAGATTTTCATTTTGATCATGCAAATTTTCCTTAGAAATTCATGCAAAATGGCGAAATGCAAGTCAGGCCCTCTTCTTTTACATTTAAAGCATTTTATCCCTACTTGTCCCCTTTGAGCCATCAGAATTGACAAATTTTCGTTTGGCAGCCCCTGAGAATTGCCAACCCCACACTGGGGCAAATTCATTATGAAAAGAGATGATCGGAAAGAAAAGGAAAACCCTACACTGGGGCAAATTCATTTTGAAAAATGATCAGAAAGAAAAAGAGAACCCCACACTGGGGCAAATTTAGTTTTTGAAGAAAAATGCAAAAGTGAAAAATGCAATGAAAAGCACAAAGAGAAGAATTCAATTAAACTGGGGCAAATTTCCTCAGTTTTGTTCAAAATTTGGAGATGATCTCAAATTGATGCAATCTCAGGTTATTTCACACCTCTCATCAAATTTGCTTTCAAGCCTCAACTTTTCTTGAAAACACCCCACCTGACCTCATTACAAAAGCCCAAAGTCCTGGCTTTCGTCACTTGTTGTATTTCTATTGGAAAGTTTGCTAATCAACTGGCAAGTGATGTCCATAATGCCTTCGCCTAATCTTACAAGGGAAGTGCATTTTGCTGATGCCAGCAATCTTCAACTTACATTTCTGAGTCGATTATGGACGAGCTCTTCCATTGCTTACTTAGGTGAAAGCCCGAAAGGGCACCCAAAAAAAAACAAAAAAACAAAAACAAAAAAGGGTGGGGGCAACCTTGGTGAAAACCCGAAAGGGCGCCAAGGCAAGTTTTTTGCAACGAGCAAGCACGAGGAGGAACAGCTGGTGACTTGGTTCATTTGGATTTCTTCTCATTTTTGTCATACTTCTGCCAATATTAAATTCCAGAACAAAGATATCCAGAGATTTGAATATGACATCTGTTGGCCAAAACTGTGTCGCTTTGTAAAAATATTCTTTTCTAAATACATTCTTATGAAATTCATCATTCCTCATTTGCTTGTATTCATGGCATTTTGTAGGATTAAGCACAATTGGTGGTGTTTTACATTCTTTGGCATTCCTGCATAATTTTGCATTGATTTTTTCTTTTACCATTGGATTCGGATGAATGATAAACCCTAAGGTTTGTGCAAGAGTATGGGATTCAATCATCTTTTAAAGTGAGTAAAATGCAACCAAGCTGCTACATGGATTTGGTGACATGGTAAATGCGCATTTTATTGGTCTCCGGAATTGAAAGGTTTCAATCAAAATTGCAAATTCAACCAAGGCAGATGCCGCAGCAAAAGTTGGCAAAGGCATCAAAAGACTCATGTTTACACGATTTTCAAGGCAAACCGGATCGAATGATGGTGGCAAGTCCATTATCTCTTCTTTTCTTGCAGGAACATTGCATTTACAAACACAGACGACTACACTTCTTTTCGCACCTAAATCGACGTCAGAAAAAGCTCCCCAGTAAACAAAGACGGAGTGATAATTTGGCAAAGATTGGGTCATAAGGAACAACATCAGCTATCGTTCTAGCCATAGAGATCCAAATCTCCCTCTTGGTACAAAAGTTTGAACTACTCTCAGGTAAGAACTCAATTCATTGTTTAAAAATCCCGTGGATCTATCCCAAATTTAAGTTTTTGTTCGGGTCTATCCCAAGTTTAAATTTCTGTCCGGGTCTATCCCGTGGGTCTATCCCAATTTTAAATTTCTGTCCGGGTCTATCCAATTTAAATTTCTGTCCGGTCTATCCCAGTGGGTCTATCCCATTTAACATTTCTGTCTGGGTCTATCCCATTTAAATTTCTGTCGCGGGTCTATGCCGTGGGTCTATCCAAATTTAAATTTCTGTCCCGGGTCTATCCGTGGGTCTATCCCATTTTACATTTCTGGTCTGGGGTCTATCCGCATTTAAATTTCTGTCCGGGTCTATTCCGGTGGGTCTATCCATTACAATTTTTCTGTCTGGGTCTATCCCCTTTAAGAATTCTGTCGGCGTCTATCCGGTGGGGTCTATCCCATTTTTAAATTTCTGTCCGGGTCTATCCCGTGGGTCTATCCCATTTACATTTCTGTCTGGGTCTATCCCAAATTTAAATTTCTGTTCGGGTCTATCCCGTGGGTCTATCCCAACTTTACATTTCTGTCCAGGTCTATCCCGTGGGTCTATCCCAATTTTAAATTCCTGTTCGGGTCTATCCCGTTTTAAATTTCATGTTCGGGTCTATCCCGTTTTAAATTTCCTGTTCGGGTCTATCCCGTTTTAAATTTCCTGTTCGGGTCTATCCCGTTTTAAATTTCCAGTTTCGGGTCAGTCCCCATTTCTAAAAGCGTCCATTGTTTGAGACGTTTTCACCGCCAAATAACACAGGTGAGTATTTGGTGTCTACTTCTTTGTCTCAAGTTTTTTCAAAACTCAGACAAAGAGGGGCAAACTGTAGACACCAAATTTTTGGTGTAATTTTGTTTACTGTTTATTTTTAGTTTTTTATTTGTCGTGTTAGTTTTATTCGATTTTTAGTTTTTAGTTTCTAGTTTTATTTTATTTTTAAGTTTTTAGCATAGAGTTTCTTGGAAAAAAGGAAA
>NW_020862944.1:0-69691 GCF_003713205.1 Coffea eugenioides
AAACGAGGCTTTTCATTCCAGTCCCTTCTCTATTTGACGGTCCAGGGTCGGTCTGGGTTGGCTGCTGGGTTCCTTTCTTTTCACGCAATAAACTAGGGCAATTAGCAATCCGATGCTCGGTGCTCCCGCAACGCAGACACCTTCCATCCTTTTTCCAGCAATCCACCTCCATATGGTTGGATTTTCTACAGTAGCCACAAAATGAGAGAGCGATTGGGGTCTGATCCTCTTGTGAGACATCATGCAGTGGTCCTTCTCCACTTGGGTTTCCTCCCGGAGTATCCTCCTTAAGTGTCTCTAAAATTTTCACACCCCTTACTCCACGACCCTTCTTAGCGACTGGCCTACCTCGCTTACACTGTTCTGGCCTTTTACCTCTTTTCTTTGCATGGAAGATATTTACTTGTGGCCTTGCAATTCCTGTCCTTTGAGCTTCCTCTGGAAACCCCATAGCAGTAGTGTTTTGTGCCATTGTTAAGGCCTCCTCAGAAATCCCTTCGTATTTCCTTTTTAGCTCCAAGTTCTGGTGCAAGAGCTCAATCTTTTCTGAATACTCGTGCTTCCATCGCCCTTCCCAGTATGCGGCTAGTCTCCTTTGGACCTCTATTTCATCTCGAAGAACTGCGATTTCCTTATACATCTCGACCCAATGTGCCATCTCACGGAGTTGCTGGACCTTCGATAGTAGCCTGCTGGCCAAAACAATGGGTCATAATAAATTCCTAAATACCAATGACACTCTCGGTCCCTGGTTTTGTTCAGTGGTTGTTTCCCCTTTTTCTTGACTCTTGGCCCCGCTTGGCTCCACGGCCACAACCATGTCCGCGACTACGTCTTCCCTCTATGTTTTTTTTTCTTCCAAAGGGTACTTTAATAAATGAAATACGCAAATAAACTTATACGCACATAACACGCCATATTAAGGAGACAGATAATCAATTACACAAATACATATCAAATTGGACAGATAACCATGTACACACACACACATACTAACATCATGTAGTAACTATATACGGGCGAGTCAAAAGAAAAGGTGAAATCGTCCCAGTCTCAAATAAATAACCCCGTCCGATCTATCACGTTACTTTCTATCCAAACTAGACGTCCATTGACCTCTTGTGCTCATTCTAGTCAGACAAAGCCTGTTCATGTTTCCAAAATGAAATTTCAAGTACTTAACGCTGCCTCAACTTTAGAGTACTCGGGCACGAGAATCCGAAATAAGATAATTCACATCTTGAGCTGGCCAGTCCCAAGAGTAAACTATCTACAATCGAAATTCCTACCCGACGTACCTATTTATGATCCTCAAATACCACGGAAAAGATTAAAGGCCCATAACATTTGCAATTCACAGCTTATGCTCGAACGAGCACTTAGTCCTTCATATTTATTCACCACTTAGTCCAAGCTCACTCCGCGCAGAGACCACGCGAAGCAGCTATATATTTTATCCCTCAATTACTTAACTTTCATATCAAATCAAATCCCACAGTCCGGCATCCTAAACTTCAAGCCTAGGATACACTACAGAGATCTGAAGCCTAAGCTCTGATACCAACTGTGACGACCCCACTTCTCCCAAGGGCGAACCCAAGGGTATCGGCGGGCCGCCTGCCTAGCTCGCGCCAGGACTCAAACCTTAAAGCGATAAAAACCAGAAAATCCAAAAGAGTACCTTACATACTATATACAAATCCCAAAAAGGTTATAATTACATTCTCCAAAAGTACCTGCTCAAACTATTACACCCTTATAATTACAACCAAAACTAAAAGGTAGACCCTAAGGAGGGTCCTTATACAAACCACCACAATAAAAACAAACATCCTAATTGTCCAACTATGACAAACCAATACTAGTGTAAGTGCCCATAAGTCCCCGCGTCGGCCCCTGCTAAGGAAAACAAAAGGAACGGGGTAAGCTATATGCTTAGAAAGTAAACAGGGGCAAAAGCGTAAATGTCACGTAACCACAGTTACTCAATAAGAGTAAAGCAAAAGCAGAAAAGTAACATCACATAATAAGGATACAGGTGGCTCCAAAGCCAAGTCGTTGCCATGCGTGACCTCCTGTCGACACTCCGTCGACCATACATAAGGTCCGTAGAACTCCACTTGTACACCCACCGACCATCTTATCACCCTCACTGGCCAGTCACCTCACAAACTTGCCCAGGCGAACGAAATCACAAACTTGAGCTTGATTCACAAGCTCGGGTCACAAAATTGGTTCACATACTCAGCGAACCGGGTTCACAAACTTGGTGACCTCAAACCAAGTTGGACTGACTTCGACCAAGCCCTAACCGGCTCGAATAGTCCATCTAGGTATTGAGTTCAACCTCAAACTCACAAAATTCACAAAATTATTCAAAAGTCACCCTGAGCCACCAGCTCAAGGGTTTTAGTTCCAAAATTGCTTATATACATAAGCCATGTTCAAATATGTGTGCAAATTAGGGTTTAGAGCGAGTGCGATAAAGTACACCCTCGTCTAAGTACCCTCTTCATACATATCGAAACACATAAGCAACTAACATACAAAAGCGGCCTGAATACTTACTCCAAATACAAAAGTAGTACAAAAGCGGAAATCACTTCGTTGGTTGGCTAGTAGTGGGCCCCACCGGCTCCGCCTAGTTCACCACCGTCTGAAATCGAAGATTGTGTCACAATATATCACAAACAGTTACTCACACACGTAAAACAAGCAAAACGGCAAAATTGGCACACGCAAGTGCGAAAACGGCAAAAAGGGGCACACGCGCACGCGCGGAACGGCAAACGGGACGGCCAGATCGGCCATCTTAAACCGTTTTGGTCGAAAGTTAGGCTAGGAGTGTCAGATCAAGGTGAGCGAGATACCGTTTCGAAGCTAAGAGGAAGGCCTACAATTCTCATGAAGACATCTCAACCCAGATCTCAATAGGTATAGGTCAAAAAGGCACGAAATTGTGCCAGCTGTTTCATGGCAAGTTACCAAACATGCCCTGTTTGCAAGGCCGTAACTCACGGCTCAGAAATCGAAATCAAGAAATTCCAAAGGCGTTAGAAAGCTGAGACATAAGGCTAAAACTTTGATGTTTTGGCCAAGACCTGAATCCACTCAGAACAGAACGAAAATTGAGTGTCAACGTACCCGTCAGAACTGTCCAAATACAAGGCAGTTCTGACGAGCGTTATTATTTTGATCATAACAGGAGCTACGGAACTCGGTTTTTGACGTATTTTATACCGTTTCGAAGCTGAGACCAAGATCTAAATTTCTTATGAAAGAGTCGACACCCAGATCGTATGGAATCAGAACGGAAAAATGCACGGCAGAAACTGAACTGCAAAACGTACACAAACGGACGTCTAAAACAGGTCTGAGGGTTTTGTCTATAACTCGGAATACATTAATCCGTTTGACCTGTAATTTTACAGGTAGATTCAGCACTTAAAAGGCTACAACGTTGAAGAAGGCCACTTAACCCAGTTTCGAGTGTAACTAGGTCAAAACTGTAAGATACTAAACCAGAATCGTAAAACAGGTGAACAAACCGCAACCTGGTGCAAACAGCATAACTCAGCCTACTTAAGTCCAAATTCAGAAATTTCAAAGGAATACGAAAGCTTAGAAACAGGGCTACATTTCATCAGAAGACTAGAACAACCAATTCTGAAGTAATCCTATCCAAAATCACCAATTACAAGTGCAGTTCTTACATTCGGACAAAACCAGAACAGCAAGGGTATTTTCGACTTTTCTCACTCTACGCTACTCCGATTGACCTGAAATTTTACAGGCACCTATAAAATGTCATTTCCTACAACTTTCATGTTTTAAACCAAGGCCAATTCGGCCTCTATCTAGGACCAAAATATTCGGACAGAATGAAGAACCAAGAAACCCCAATTTTCCAGATTTCATTCAAAACAGAAATCACTTGCAATCTTCCACTTTTTCCACCATCTAGCATCATTACATACCATTTCCAACCATCATATATAGCCACACAATCATGCTTATATTAAAACAGGAAAAATCCCAATAAATATAAAACTTCACTAAATCATCCACAAATCAAGATATAAACCATAATTTTTCATCTCTTAACACCACTAAGCATGAATTAAGCTTCATTAGGTGAAGGAGAGAGTTCATTCATTACTCACCTAGTAAAACAAGAGAGAGGGAGTTGCTTGTCACCTTAGCTTCCACAAACACTTCACCAATCAACTTACTAATACCAAATGAAGAGGTTTTATGGAAGGAATTCAAGATTAACCGGTTAGTTTATGAGATTGAGCAAGATTAGGACAAGGAATTGAGAGAGATTTTTCATTCTTCCTTTGGAGAGAATTTCGGCCAAGAGAGAGAAAAGAATGAGGAAGATTAAGCTTCATTTGTCTTATAAGAAGGTTGGAAAAAATAAGAATTAATTCTAGCCACAAGTTTGGTTAACACTTGGTTGAATCACAACCACACAATTTTCTCTCTCTTGTTGCATTTTGAACCACTAATTTTCGGCCAATAAGAAGCTAAGAGGGGGGAAAGATATTTTGCTCTATTAGTGGTAAACTTGCATGGCAAGTAAGTGGTGGTCAATTGGTGCGTTCAATCGGTAATGCGCGGGACCCGCCGGTTCGCGCCGTTTTTTCTTAAAACACACGTACTAGGGTTTTTACTTCCTATTCACTAATCTTATCTTATTGCTCCTAATTACATATTATTTCTCACTTAAAAGTCACTTTTAATCACCAAATTTGATCCTTTTTCCGTACCAAAATTTCATCCGGCGAAAATCACAAAAACCCTAATTTTGCTCCAATGTTGAAACCGAAGAGTGAAACCCTACTTTCTAGGCTCACTTGCACTTATTATGGAATAATTGGATAGTAGGGCTTTAAATCTTAATCCCTACATAGGGTTTTCGAAATACTCCTAAAACCAAACGTTACCGCCCAGCTAATGAATATATCAACGTAGAACGGACTGGGGCCTCACACCCAACGTGATAAAGTGATGTTGGCGGCACCAAGTCCAGGCCCAACGTGAACTTTGCGATGTTGGCGGCACCAAGTCCAGGCCCAACGTGATCTTTGCGATGTTGGCGGCACGAAATCCAGGCCCAACGTGATATTTGTGGAGTTGGCGGCACGAAATCCAGGCCCACCGTGATTTTTGTGAATGGTCAGCGGGATAGAACCCAGTTCTGCCGAGGTTGGCGGGATGAAACCCAGCTCCAACGTGATATAAGCGGCCAGCGGGATAGAACCCAGTTCTGCCGAGGTTGGCGGGATAAAACCCAGCTCCAACGTGATATAAACGGCCAGCGGGATAGAACCCAGTTCTGCCGAGGATAGAACGTGATATAAACGGCCAGCATAGAACAGTTCTGTAGAATAGTTAGTGAGATAGACTCGATGCTAACGGTGGTGGAATGAAACGCACACGTTAGTGAGATAGACTCGATGCTAACGGTGGTGGAATGAAACGCACACGTTAGTGAGATAGACTCGATGCTAACGGTGGTGAAATGAAACGCACACGTTAGTGAGATAGACTCGTTGCTAACGGTGGTTGTGGTTGTCAAGAATGGGGAATGGAAGGGTGCGCAGCAGGCGCTGAGACTTCATCAACAAGAAATTGAAATTTGTCAAAGAACAAGAAATTAAATTCAAGTTTGATGTTTTGAGAATCTTTTCAAAAAATAATTTGCCCCAGTTTCCACCAATTATTAAACTGATCAATTGATTTGCATTACGGCGTGGTTGCTCCTCCTTGCTCCTTCGTCGATTTCAGCCATGGATACCTGCACAGGGGGCTTACCGAAGTATGACATGCACTTGAATTTCATGAAAAGAAACAGCATGATTGATCTGAAAAATGCGTTATTTGATTCTTGGACGGAATCCTCAATTGGACTACAAAAATATTTGCCCCTGTGTGGGCTTATTCTCACGAAATCTCATAAACAAAAATTTTGCCCCAGTATGGGCCATTTAATTGCAGAAACTTGTTTGGATGACTTTTCGAAAATCTCATGATGAATTTCTTGAAGTAATACCAAATTACAGAAGATTTCTTCCTCACTTTTAGCATCTGTGTTTTGGGTAATGGGTCACCATTTCTAGTTGGTTCATCTTCAGGACCAATCAAGTGACTTTATTTCTGATTTGAGGTGGCCAAGGAAAATGAGAGGTCAAGATTTGTCTGGTTCTTGTGCCCAAAATTGTAATGCATTCAACATCACATCTTAGTGAAAGCAAAGAGTTTGTCACCCTTATTTCTTAAGAAAACGTAGTCCACATATGAGCTTTATAGGCTTGCAACAATATGGATAGAAACTATAGCTAAGCATGCGAAACTGGTTATACCCTTATGATCACAAATGATTGATGGATATTTTTATGAGCATAATCCTCACTTTGGGTTGTCATGAAGGAATAAGTCAACGATGGACTTTATGAGCTTGTAATGTGGCTTGAAAACGATAGTTAAAGAATAAGACTTTCAGGGACATTGCACCGAAGATCGCATTTTTCCAAAATTGCCCTTACGTTGGAACTCAAAGATCTCAGACTTTGTTTGCATTTTTCTCCCCATTCACCAGGGACTTCAGCGTCGAATTTTCTTGCATGTACTTTTCTTGCTTTGCTTTTGCTTCCTTTTCTTTTCCTCGACCTAGTGGATTTTCACATGGTAAGTAGCGTCAACCCCATACCCAAGCAATTCAGAAATACAGCTAAAATTTTCGGCATCAGAAATTTCCTTGACAGGGCCATTGCAAAGAACAGAAGTCAGGACTTTCGGCTTTTGTAATGGGGTCAGGTGGGGTGCTTAGAAAAGTTAAGGCTTGAAAGCGGATTTCAAAAGCGGTTTGAAGAATCTGAGATCGCATTGTTGTGCCAACCCTATTTTAGGGTTAAATCAAAGCTTGCCACAGTTTATTCTCAGTTGAGGCTCTTTTCTTTCATTTTCTTTCTTCTTTGATTTTTCAGTCTTCTGCCATTTTTTGAACTTTCACAAAATTTGCCCCAGTTATTTTTGAACTGAGGTTTTCTTTTCTTCTTTTGTCTTTTGATTTTGTTGCATTATCACTTTTCACTCCTTGAAACTCTTTCCTTTTCAACTCAAACTTGCCCCAGTGTGGGGTTTGCGATTCTCAGAGGTTGCCAAATGAAGTATTTTATTCTGAAGGTTCAAAAGGGATAACTAGGGATAAAATGTTTAATTGAAAAAGAAGAGGGCCTGACTTTTATTCTGTTCCTTACAATAACTCTGAAAGGAAACTTTCATTAATGCGAAACTTCTTGCATGTATCTGAATTAACTGACTGAGGAAGACCCTTGTTCATTCATATCTGTGAAAAATAGGCGAATCGTGCGGAAAAAAAAAACCTTCCTTTTTCTCTTCTCCTTCTCTCTTTTCTCCTTTTTCAAAATTGAAACCCAAGTAGAATCAAATTTCTCAAATTTGTGATTCCCTCTTTTCTTTTAATTTTGGCATTTTTGTTTTTCTCCTTTTTGGAAAATTCTCCAATCTCCCTCCCCAATGTGGGGGTGCGATCGTAAGTGCTTTTGAAAAGAACCACCAATTTTAGCTCAAATGAGGATGCAAGGGATAAATAGTGTTTAGGTTGTAGAAACGATGGCCAAAGTATCGTTCTTACACCTCATGACAACCAAAGTAACGAAATGCTCATTGAGAATCCATTCCCCTTTTTGATATTTGAAAATTTTTCAATGTAGGGTAGTGATCATCAAGGCACTTATTTGAAACGAAAATTATTCTTTTAAAGGCTCAAATGGGAGAGCAAATGATAAAATTTGTATAGATAGAGAAACGAATGCCCGAAGTATCATTCCAAATTTTCAAAACAAACAAGAATAATGCACATTTTGCTTTCACTTAGATGTGATTGAATCGGATTTGTCACCGCGGACATTTTCAAGCAAAAGTTGCCCCAATTTGCAATTTATCAATCAATGTGACTGATTTTATTTTGGGGTTAAGTGAAGGAGAAAGGCATCTCATGGGCCTTCTGAGTGACCTCTTTTAATTTTGAGCACTCTTATTGTGTAACTCGGATCACCAATCTAGTGTACACAAGGATTTTAGAAAGCATACACTTGCGAATTTTCAGGCTGGAGGTTGAAAAACTCTCAATTCAGTCTTATTTCTTAAAATTCATCATGAGATCTCTTAATGAGCTCAATAAAGAATGAAATGTACACGAGTATTATACAAAACAAATAATTGTCTGAACAAAAGCTTCATTATTGCCAATGTTTGAAAAATTTAAAAGCAATTCTACAAAATTCCTTTGCACATGTATACACATTTTCTCTCTTAATATCCCCTTTTCCTTTGAGCAATGAAATCCCTTAGATGTTTTGCACCAGCGCTTTCAAATGAATTTTCGAATTCACATTGTATGGCCTGCCTAAGAATCAAGTAATACTTGTAATTTTCAAACTCTATCGGATCAAAATTGTTACCAGATATAGAAGAAATATTTCCACCTTATTGAAACATTTTTATGAATGCAGGGGAAGGGGGAAAACAAAAGAAAAATACCCTGAGTTAGTAATCAAGACTATAAAAAATCGGTATGCATGTCCTATGGGGGAACCCTTTTTATGCCAAGGGTAGGCCTAGCATGAAAATGCGATCCTCTAGGGTAGGCACTATACCATACCTGATGAATCCGATCAATTGATTGAGTGAAAAATGATTCGAAAAATTTGGCCAATTTGGAGTGAGAAGAAACATTCGTCCTAAAATGGGGACAAAGTCCGAATGAATTGTTTATTTTGATCGACGCATGATGTGTCAAAAGGGGTAAAATGGTCAAATTCATTGAATGAAATTTGATTATTTATTGAAAGTGAATGGATAACCCTAAAAATGAATTAAACTAATCAAATGAATTGAATGAAATCAAATGATCAAACCGATCGAGTGAAAGGATGATTTATTCAAAATCGACCGAATTGCCCTAAAAATAGGTAAACTGGTCAAATGGATCGGAAAATTGACTAAATCACCCTAAAAAGGGTAAACTGGTCAAATGAAATTGAACGAATCTGATGATTTGAATTTATTCAAAATTGATTGAGTTGACCCAAGAATGGGTAAACTAATCAAATGAATTGAATGAAATTGGTGATCTTATTCAAAAATCGACTAGATTGCCCTAAAATGGATAAACTAGTCAAATGAATTCGAAATCGACTAGGTTGCCCTAAAAATGCACAAATTGATAAAATGGACTAGATGAAATTGATGAATAAAATGATCCAATGGACTGAATGGAATTAACGGCTTATTGCGATGCATTAGTCTATGAGCCTTCTAAAATCAAATTTTGGCCTCAGTTTATTTATCGTCTCAATAGCGAGGAATGATTTGTGAATTTCTTCAAATTAATGTCCTTTTTGCAAGGGATTTTTACCAATTTGATAAAATGGCCAAAAAGTGATTATTAAACGCTCATATTCCAAAGATTGCTCTATGAAAATGATCGGATCATACCTTACCTTGTGCACTACCCCTTTGGATGGTACAAAATGTAAACGTGCAAGTCTCCTTGGATTAAGTATCCGAGACACAAGGTGGCTTATTCCTAACACGGGATCCCCTAAATGGCATTCCCTTTCTATGGTTTATGCATGATGCCAGTTTATTGAAGCGATAAAACATGATTTTATGACCTAAAAGGACCTTTTATACGCCAAGGTAGGCTTAGAATGCTATGCAATTATTAATGTATGAATGCAATATACCAAAATCTTTAAACGTGCAATAACCTATCTACAAGGGTAGGTTCTAAAAGAAAGTCATGCCAGACCTCTTATTTGCTAGGGTTTGTAAATGCAATGGGGACAAAACCAAGAAAAGTTAGTTCAGCCAGATAAATGCACATAACACATTGTAGCAACGAGATAAAGCAATCAGTACAAAGAAATAAAGCAATAAGAGGGAAAAAAAAGGTTGGACCCCTCCCCTCGTGAATAGTGTCCCTAATAAGGCAAGACAGACTCTACCCTAGGCAAGCTATCATGGATGCATGAGGTATTGGCTCACTAATGCATCTAGACTCGATAGGTTTTAGGTCCCCGAGCCTTCAGACTTGGAAACCAAGGGTCATCAATCCCAAGGTTCTTTGTCGGTGGCTCGAGCGATTCCCCAGACATTGCTACGCACACATTGTGTCACGGCTACATGTCATGAGTGAATCTATAGAAAATCCTCAACCTTCCACTAAAAGCTAAAGGCTATGAGCCCAAAGTTTAAAATGGAAGATTGAGTGACCCCTCGGATCAAGCTACGCACACATCGTGTCGCGATCGCAAGTCCAAATGAGTCGCCTAAAATCCTAGTAGGGTGGAGTGGCGTGACAAGCCACTAAAAGAAAAATAAAAGAGGGGTGAAAAATTAAAGCGTATGCACGTATGCTAGTGCTCGTTTGGAGGGGAGGGATCGAGAACCAAAGCGCGAGGCTCTAGGGTAATATCCCCCACCCAAATGCAATGCAAAGTGCGAGATAAAACAAGTACAACATACATCCAAGCAACCAATCATACATACGCAAGTGAGGGAATAGTTTGATATGCGCGCGAGACAAAAAGTCCTAAAAAGGAAAAATGCAACCCTAATATCCAAATGCTATGCATAAAAAGGGTAGAAAAAGGAAAAGAATAGCCAAATCAAATGCTTGGACCCACTTAGGAAGTCCCCAGTGGAGTCGCCAACTGTCGCGCCCCACTTTTTGATGGTGTGAAAGTAGTGTGTGGAATATGTGTGTGAATGTGTGTGAAAATGAAAATAAAAGGCCGTGGGACTTGAAAATGCGACGATTTGGCCAAACAGAGTTCAAAAAGGGTTTTTTGCATGGAAAATAGAGTCTCCACTTGGTATAGAGTTAGGGTGTACCAAGTCACCCAAAAAATGAATTTTTTGAAAAGCAAAGTAAACAAACCCTTTTTAAGAACTTTTAGGTCTACGTAACCAAAGAAAGGGATCGGGGGTCACATTTGATAAGGGAGAAGGCAAAGGCAAAGCCTAAGGCACTCCCTTACCCTAGCCAAAGCTAGTTGCGCGATTTAGCCCCACGTTTCCTAATTCTTCTACCCAAAATATGCGTTGCATGTTGGATATGACTAATGGATATGAAAAAGAAATGCAATCCTAAATCTAAAATGTCTCTTACGAGGCTTTTTGGTCCCAACCACATGAGTTGTGGTGGCCAATAAGGAAAGTCCTCATAGAGGTCGCGAATGATGCAAATGAAGACTCAAATATGAGTGCAAGTGTGAAAATGTAAGAAAACGTGCATGTGTGCGAATGTAAGACAAGTGCATGTGTGCAAATTGGGAAAATAAAGGTGTTTGTGTGCAAATGGATGAAAATATGATAGTAGATACATATAAGTGCAATTGGGTGCAATTTGTGGGTAGAAAAACAAGTGACAAGAAGAAAAATGTGTGAACATGGCATTTGTATTGAGAAGGATATAAGTAGTGAGAAAATGTGGATAAGAGGGTGAGGGAGTGACATGATGAGAATGAAAGTGTATGAACCTATAGGAATGCATCAAGTCGGGTACGGGAATGACTCCTAATTTCACGACTTTAATTTTTCCTTTGATTAGAAGGAAGAACTAGCGTGCTAAGGCTATTTTGTAGCCACACTCGCTCGTTTCCCTTATCGAAAGGGGACCCTCAAGCAAATGTACCCTATAACTAGCATGAAGATGCAAAAGCCTAAAATGAAGGGGAAAGGATTGGAGGGGCATGCCAAATGCTAGAAAACTAAGAAAAATGCATGAAATGTAGTGAAACATGCAAGTATGAACTAGCGAGGGAAATCCCTAAGGGTCTAGCGTTGGACTAGCCCATATCTATGAATTCCTACTAGCGTTGGACTAGTGGAAAACGGGACCATGAGCCACAACTAGCGTTGGACTAGTGTGGTGTCGTGCATTCATCCATCACATTCATCTATGACTATAGAAAGCAAGTAGACATGCCAATCACCTATAAGCACGTAGCACATAACACTTAGCATGCTCGACTAGATGCAAGAGCCTAATAAAGCAAATTAACACGTAGCAACAAAAGCAAGCAATCAAGCTAATGAACCTATTACATTTGCTAACTAAAACAAAAGGGGAAGGGGAAAAATGGACAAAAATGCTCGCCAGGCCCTATCTATTACAAGCCAAGAGGTGTACACATACCCCATAAAAGAATAACATAATAAAAGCAAAAGGAAATGAAATAAATGAAAGGAATTAAGGAAAAGCAAGGAAAGCAAAGTAGACATGCAATTCTCACTTAGCACGTTAGATCACGTAGGGTCAAATAAGGTCAAAATAAGGGATAGAGTGTACCTCCCTTGAATTGATACCCTAACGAAGTGAAATTACTAATTTACCCTCCAAAATAATAAAAAGGTCAAGGTACCACTTTAATTAACAAAATCATATGAAATGGAAATTAGACACAAAAAATAACGATTAAGCAAAGGATAAGTACTTACATAAACTAGCTCATCTATATTTAAGAATTAAAGCGAATTAAAATAAAAGGGCTTTGAAGGTCTAACATACAAAAATCTATCACAATCAAATGCAAAAATTTCACAAGGAAAAGAACAAGAGACCGTTTCCTATGTTAAACGACGAGACTTCGAAGACTCCACTAAAAACGCAAATTAGGACTATAAAAATTACCAAAAATATCAAATCTTCACAATCTTATCCCAAGAATCATAGACATTTAATGCAAAAGCAAATTGAAGCGTATCAATCAAAAACCAGATTTTTATGGGACCCAATTGATTAGTTTTCCCAATTTTCTGGGCCATAATAGCACTAAATGCAACCCAAGGGGTCAAATACAATTATTGAAACACTTTTTCATGCAAAGCATGCAAATTACGAAGGAAAACATGCTTCTGCAACAACCAAAGAACTTCGGCAGCTGATGAAGCTTTCTGCAACCGAGAAAAACATCACCGCAACCTCCATTCTTACGCGCAAAACATCAACCTTGAACACAAATTTGGCCAGAACTTTCCGGCCAAAACATCAAAGCTTTAATCTAAATAACCAAATACATTAAAAGAAACAATCACAGGAACGCAGTCCTCTTAGCCATTACTGGACTGAATGAAAGCAACACAGCAAACATGTTCTTCATGCACTTGGGAAAATGGAAGCTTATGATGAAGCAATCACAAAACAAATGGTGAGCTTCAATGCTAACAAATGCAAATGAGTATAGAGCTCATGAGTTGCCGTGCACCAGCTTTGTGAGGCTTTATGAGCTGCGGATTCATGAGCTATGAAACCGTAGTGCAGCAAAATTTGACAAGAAATGATTCCATCTAACATGGAGCGCACTTTAGCACCTTGAGACATATGGGACAAGCTTAAAACATCACCAGCCAAATGCCAACAAGGAAAACAAAGAGGACCGAAATGTGGAGGTGCAAGTATCAAAGGCTTTATGCAACAGAAAAGTTTCGGCAATTTGATGAAGTTTTTAGCAGTCAAACTAGTTGCAATTTTTCTTAGCAACCCAGCAAGATTGCAACAGTTTTAAGCAGGGCTCACGCTTCATTGACACAAGATTGAGTATGCAAATAAGGTGATGAAACCCAGTTTTGTGGGCTGTTACGGGAAGAAGGGAAAACAGCAAATAAATAAGAGCGAAATGCAGCTTTTCTTCAAACACTTGGGGAACTGGACACTATCGTGATGAAACAGGGGAACAGGACACTAACATGAGGACACGTTTGGACATGCAGCCAAGGAAATTTGGGACAGAGGGAATGGTGTAATTTTTGAAAGTTTTCATGCATCATGCTCGATGGCCTTTTTCTACAATTTTCTGGGTTTCATCACCAGGCAAGTAGGTTATGCAAGCAAGTAGGTCATGCAAATCAGTTTCTACACTAAAAAAAATGCATCTTGTGTCTATTACTACCCAGAAGCCAGCATAAAAAGGGAGATACACAAACCATTGTCGATTAAAACAAGGGAGAATCATAAAGGATGCACAAGGAAAAGCAGTTGGTTTCTATTTCTGATGAAATCTATGGTGATATCAAACGAAACCAACTGAAAGCTTACAGCTTCATCACCAGACATGACACGGACCCATCATCTCTCCAAGATACACAAAGAGTAATAAAAACATGAAGGACGAA
Source organism: Coffea eugenioides (assembly GCF_003713205.1). Classification (NCBI taxonomy): domain Eukaryota; kingdom Viridiplantae; phylum Streptophyta; class Magnoliopsida; order Gentianales; family Rubiaceae; genus Coffea; species Coffea eugenioides. The sequence continues at coordinate 14,212 of NW_020862944.1, forward strand.
AGCTCACGGCAAATTTGCAACAAATCTTTTAACATCCAGATGAAAGGCTAAGGATTTGTGACCGAAAGAAAAGAGAATGAAAGGTTACCTTTGCTCCTTCGAATCACAAAACAGCGCCTGGATGGAGGAGCAATGGATCCTTGACACGGGCCAAACGAAGCTGAAAAAAGTTTCACCTTTTTGCTGGATTGCTCTGCAGATTCTCTATCACCTCCCTTCTTGTTAAGTTTCCGTTTTCTTCCTTAGCCTTCGAATGCTCTTGCTTCCCGTTCCTCTTTCCTTTCCTCACTTTCTTTCTCCCTCTGGGTCTCCCCTCTCCTGCTCTCGACTGTTTTTTCTTTTATTTTCAAAACCCTCCTTTTTGGTTTCTGTTCCGCCGTCCCTAGCTCTCCCTCGCTCACTCTCTTTCACTCTCCCTCAGCTTTTTTTCACTCAGCCGCCCACTCCAGCTCTCTCTGGTTTTTCTTTTCTCCTGCCCGAAGCCCTTACCCCTTTCCTAGATTTGCAGTCGTCCCTCCTCTAGACGAAACTCTCTCCTCTCGGTTTTTTCTCACTATCCCGCAACCGTCATTCTCTCTCCGCTCCCCTTCTTGAACCCTTAGCCTTTTCTTTTATATCCCCTCCAAACCCCTTAAACCTTATCTCAATGATTCTAAAGCAACCTCAGCTCCTCCCCTTATTGTTAGCCGTAGGATTTGCCAGAAAATGGCATATGTTTTTACGCTGCTGCATGCGGCTATATTTCCCTTTTTTTTCTTTTTTTTTAATAATAATTTAACACGATATAAATAACTAATTAAGAAAAATAACTAATGAAGAAAGATTGAATAAAATGAGCGGAACTAGGCATAAAAAGATAAAAATGAAATGCTAATTTTTCTTTCTTTTTCCTTTTTTTTTTCCTTTTTTTTTCCTTTTTCTCTTAAATAGCCCAAAACCCGCAAACGGGTTTCCCCCTTTTTTTTTCATTTTTCATATTTCCCCCAAGAAACATTGAATTTAAATCAAAACAACTAAAGCATAATTTTTGAATGCTTTTCCTTCCTTTTTTTTGAGTAATTCTATGCTAAAACTTAAAAATAAAAATAATAAAATAAAAAAAAATTAAAAAACTAAAAACTAAAAAGTGAATAAACCTAGCGCGACAAATAAAAACTAAAAAAAAGTAAATGAAATTACACTGAAAATTTGGTGTCTACAGTTTGCCCTTCTTTGTCTGAGTTTTGAAAAATTTGAGACAAAGATGTAGACACCAAATACTTACCTGTGTTATTTGGCTGTGAACGACTCGAACGATGGGGACTGACCCCTTTTGATGAGATTAACTGGGACGAGAAATTTACAATGGACTGATCTGAACAAAAAATTAAAACGGGACTGACCCGACCAAGGATTTAAAACGGGACTGGCCCGAACAGGAATTTAAAACCTGACCCGAACAGAATTTAAATGGGATAGACCCATGGGATAGACCCGGACAGAAATGTAAATGGGATAGGACCCACGGGATAGACTCCGGACAGGAATGTAAACGGGATAGAACCCGGACAGGAATGTAAACGGGATAGACCCGAACAGAAATGTGAATGGGGATACGGACCCACGGAATAGGACCCGGACAGAAATGTAATGGAACTGAACCTAAATAAGAAATTTAAACGGGAATTGACCCGAACAAAATTTAAAAATCATGGACTGACCCGAGGGGACTGACCCCAACAGAAATTAAAATCGGGACTGCCCAACAGAAATTAAAATCGGGACTGCACCCGAGTCGGGACTGACCCTGACAACATGAAATTTAAAATCGGGACTGACCCGAGGGGACTGACCCCAACAGAAATTTAAAATCGAATGCCCTAGGGACTGACCCCAACATGAAATTTAAAATCAGGACGACCCGAGGGGACTGACCCCAATAGAAATTTAAAATCGGGGCTGACCCGAAACAGGAATTTAAAATCGGGATTGACCCGAGACAGAAATTTTAAATCGGGACTGACCCGAGACAGAAATTCAAAATCGGGACTGACCCGAAACAGGCGAAACAGAAAAATTAAAATCGGGACTGACCCGAGGCATGAATTTGTCAGTTGGAAAAGTTCCAGTATGCTTACCGTTTGGTTGTGCCTTTGACGAACTTGCTTGCAACTTGTCCAATCCACCTTTGTTTGCCGGAAAACTTTCCGATACCGACTCCAGTGTGAGATGTGTTTGTTTCCCTCTATGCATGAAATTTCCTGCACAAGTGAAAGAATAAAGAAATTGCCACCATCATTTGATCCGGTTCCCTTTGAGAATCGTGTAAACGTGAGTCCTTTGATGCCTTTGTCAACTTTTGTTGTGGTATCTGATTTAGTTGATTTATTACTTCAAAGACTTTCTGATTCTTCTCAGACTGACCAAGCATGCCTTTAGCCACATTGTGAGAACTGTGTACCGGGCCCCGCTGAATCGCGATCATTTCCAAAGGATGACTGAATCCAATCATATGCTTTGCACAAATCACGGGGATTGTCATTTTACTAAAATTCGATGATGCAGAAAAAATAATGCACGTAAAAGAAATTCACATATCATGCAGGGATGAGTATGCAAAAGGACGCAAACGCGATCAATCATGCCTAAACCCATGAAAATGTCATGAATACAAATATTTGAGGGAAAATGAATTTGAAAAGAATGTATTAGCAAAAGATTATCTATTCAAAGTGAAACACAGCTTTTGGCCAACAGATGTCATATTCGAATCTCTGGATATCTTTGTTCCGGAATTCAATATTGACGGAAATGTTACAAAAACGAAAAGAAATCCGAATGAACCAAGTCACCACTGCTCCTCCTCGTACTCGTTCGTTGCAGAACCCTACCTTGGCGCCCTTTCGGGTTTTCACCAAGGTTGCCCCCACCCTTTTTGCTTTTGTTTTGTTTTTTCCTTTTTCCTTCTTTTTTTTCTCTTTTTTTTTTTTTGAGGTGTCCTTTCGGGTTTTCACCTAAGGAACAATGGAAAAGCTCGACCATGATCGACTCAGGAGTGCGAGTTGAAAATTGCTGGCATCAGTAAAATGCACTTCCCTTATAAGTTTTAGGTGAAGGCATTATGGACATCACTTGCCAGTGATTAGCGAAACTCCTAATAGAAATTCAGCAAGTGACGAAAGCCAGGACTCTGAGTTTTTTGTAACGAGGTCAGGTGGGGTGTTTTCAAGAAAGTTGAGGCTTGAAAGCAAAGATGTTATTTTTTTTTTCAAATGAGAAGTGCGAAATAACCTGAGATTGCATCATTTTGAAATCATCTCCAATTTTGAACGAAAAACTTGAGGAAAATTTTGCCCCAGTTTGATTGGATTTTCTCTCTTTGCATTTTTCATTGCATTTTCCTTACCTTTGCATTTTTTCTTTAGAAAAACTAAATTTGCCCCAGTGTGGGGTTTGCTTCTCAATAAATTTGCCCCAGTGTGGGGTTTGCAATTCTCAGGGGTTGCCAAACGAAAATTATTAGTCTGATAGCTCAAAAGGGACGACTAGGGATTGAATGTTTCAAATGGAAAAGAAGATGGCCCGACTTGCATTTCATCATTTGCACGAATTTCTAAAAGAAGTTTTGCATAATCAAATGAAGAATTTCTTGCACATGTCCGAGTTGATAGGTTGAGGAAATGTTTGTCCATCCATTTCTGCCAAAATAAGTGCTCCACCAGGTAATACTTTTTGAACAATGAATGGCCCTTGCCAATTCGGAGCAAATTTGCCTTTGGCCTCATCTTGCATTGGCAAAATCCGCTTCAGTACTTTGTCGCCTTCCTCAAATGTACGCAAATAGACCTTCTTGTTGTAGGCCCGGGCCATGCGCTTTTGGTAACATTGGCCGTGACAAATGGCATTAAGCCGTTTTTCATCAATCAAAGATAGTTGTTCATGACGCTGTTTTATCCAATCAGCCTCTTCCAACTTGGTCTCCATTAGAATACGCAATGAAGGGATTTCGACCTCGGCAGGCAGCACTGCTTCCATTCCATACATGAGCGAGTAGGGCGTTGCCCCAGTTGATGTTCGGATAGAAGTCCGGTACGCCATTAGTGCATAAGGGAGTTTTCATGCCAGTCACGATGCTTTTCAGTCATCTTGCGGATGATCTTCTTCAAATTCTTGTTTGCGGCCTCCACAGCTCCATTCATCTGCGGTCTATAGATGGCAGAGTTGCGATGTCTGATTTTGAATTGTTCGCATAACCCGTCCACCATATCATTGTTGAGATTCTTGGCATTGTCTGTAATCAATGTTTCCGGCACCCCAAATCTGCATATGATGTGATCTCTTAAGAAATTCGCCACCACCTTCTTTGTCACGTGCTTGAATGATTCCGCTTCGACCCATTTGGTGAAGTACTCAATTGCAACAAATATAAATCGATGCCCATTTGAAGCAGGCGGGTCAATTGTACCAATCACGTCCATACCCCACATTGAGCAGGGCCATGGAGCAATCATGCTATGTAACTCGGTAGGAGGAGCGCGTATGACGTCGCCATGCATTTGACATTTAATACATCTTCGGACAAAATCTATGCAATCACGTTCCATTGTAAGCCAAAAATACTCGGTTCTCATGATCTTCTTTGCCAACAAATGTCCATTCATGTGAGGCCCGCAAACACCACTATACACCTCTTTCATCATCTATTGAGCTTCATCTTCATCGACACACCTTAAGAGGTTCAAATCTGAGGTCCTTTTGTATAATACCTCTCCATTTAAGAAAAACTTCGTGGCCATTCTGCGCAGGAAACCCTTGTCATTTGTACTAGCTTCCGGAGGGTAAGATCCGGTTTTGATGAATTCCTTAATATCATTGTACCAAGGGCTTTTGCCAAAAGAATTGTCTACAGCCCAACAATGGGCAGGCTTGTCTTGGAGTTGAATCCGGATAGGCTTGATTCCTAATTCGTCCGGATATTGTATCATGGAAGATAAAGTGGCCAAGGCATCTGTAAACACATTTCGGGCACGCGGGAGATGTCTGAATTCCAAGCTTTGAAATTGTTTAGCCAAATTGAGCAAATTACAGTGGTATGGCAGGATTTTTGAATCTTTGGTTACCCATTGCTTCAACATTTGGTGCACAAGTAAATCTGAATCACTGAAAGCTATTAACTCCTTAACCTTCATTTCCAAAGCCATTTTAAGACCAAAAATACATGCTTCGTACTCGGCCATGTTGTTCGTGCAAGCAAATTGCAACCTAGCGGCTCCCGGGTAATGCCTCCCCTCCGGGGATACAAGGACTGCTCCTATTCCAACTCCAAAAGAATTAGCTGCACCATCGAAAAACAATCTCCATTCCGGGCACTGCTCGCTCATATCTTCTATGACATCAACAAATAAAACCTTTTCATCAGGGAAATAGGTATGGAGCGGTTGATAATCATCGTCCTTTGGATTTTCTGCCAAATGGTCAGCTATAGCTTGCCCCTTAACGGCCTTTTGCGAAGTGAAAACAATATCAAACTCCGAAAGAATCATCTGCCAATTGGCTAGGCGCCCAATTGGCATCGGCTTCTCCAAGAGGTATTTCAAAGGATCGGAGCGGGAGATGAGATAGGTAGTATGACTTAACAGGTAGTGCCTTAACTTTTGAGCGGCCCAGGCCAAAGCACAGCAACTTTTCTCAATAAATGAATAATTAGCCTCATACTGCGTGAATTTCTTGCTAAGATAGTAGATGGCTTGCTCTTTCCTTCCCGAGTCATCGTGTTGACCTAGAACACACTCTACCGCTCCGTCGAGCACAGATAAGTACATGATCAAAGGCCGGCCCGGTTTGGGTGGTACTAGGACCGGAGGCTGCAGCAAATAATCTTTAATCTTGTCAAAAGCTTGTTGGCATTCCTCATTCCAATGTAACGGCACATTATTTTTTAACAACTTGAACAGCGGCTCACACGTCGCGGTTAATTGGGCAATGAATCTTCCAATGAAGTTAATCTTCCCCAAAAAACTTTTCACATTTTTTTGCGTTTTCGGCACTGGCATGTCTCGAATTGCCTTGATCTTTACCGGGTCTATCTCTATGCCCTTCTCGCTGACAATGAAGCCTAACAATTTACCAGCTGGTGCTCCAAAGGCGCACTTTGCAGGATTTAACTTTAAATTGTACTTTCGCAACCTTTCAAACAACTTCCTTAAATCCATCAAATGGTCCTCGGCTTTCTTGGATTTGATGATAATGTCATCCACGTAGACCTCCATCTCCTTGTGGATCATGTCATGAAACAAAGTAGTCATAGTCCGTTGATAAATAGCTCCGGCATTCTTTAAACCAAACGCCATTACTCGATAGCAAAAGGTGCCCCAAGGGGTGATAAATACAGTTTTTTCTCTATCCTCCTCAGCCATTAAGATCTGATGGTACCCAGCAAAACAATCACAGAAAGATTCAGTTTCGTGTCCGGCAATGTTGTCTAGAATGATATGGATATTTGGCAAAGGAAAGTCATCTTTAGGGCGGGCTTTATTAAGGTCCCTATAGTCAACACAGACTCGCACTTCTCCATTTTTCTTCGGAACAGGGACTGGATTGGAGAGCCAAACAGGGTAATGGGATACAATGATAATATTAGTCTTAAGCTGTTTTTCAATTTGCTCTTTTATTTTGAGGCTCATTTCTGGTTTGAATTTACGGGGTCTTTGCTTTACTGGTGGAAAGTCTGGGTTCGTGGGTAATCTGTGCACCACTACATCAGTCGAAATGCCAGTCATATCGTCATAAGACCATGCAAACACATCTTGAAACATAGACAAAAACTCAATCATCTCCTCTTTCTGCTTTTTGTTCAAATGAATGCTGATTTGTACTTCCTTAATCTCGGTCTCAGTACCAATGTTAATAACTTCTGTTTCTTCCAGGTTCGGTTTAGATTTCTCCTCATATTGTTCAAGATCTTTTGAAAAAGAATCAAACACTTCCTCACTATCACTCTCGCTTTGAAATTCGGATTCCATAACTTCCAAGTCGTGAGTGATATAGAGATTGTCATCATCAGATTCCAGAACAGTGATATCCAAAGGGTCAAATAATTTTACTTTTGGCCATCTGAAAGAATTAAGAAATTCGAGACAATAAGCAAATAGACACATGAATGAACGACATGATAAAACAAAACTATGCACTTTCATAAAACTTCGAATCAAAACAGAAACAAACTAAAGCATAAGTGCAAAAGATACTTTCATTGAACTATTTACATATGCAAGAAAAGTTTTCATGAGCTTTAATAAATGACAACCCCCTGTAGATTTACCGAAACTCCTTTCGCACGGGGAAGTACTCGGCGGTCCAGTTGTGTATAGCTCATTGGGGAATGTCTGGGAATTCGGCATCATCTGACGGGCCATTTTCGGATATTGCTCCCACAAACAAATGAGTCAGACTTGTCTCCACTTCGTCAATTGGGCTAAACTCAGATGTAATGACTTCAGCTGGCTTTGGAAAGGTATAGCGTAATGGCGGAATGTCTAAAGCACCTATCTTGCCTTCCTTTTCTGCCCTTTTGCGCGCTTTCATCTCTTGTATATCTCTGGCGGTCGGACGGAATCCCAAACCAAACAGGTCCTTCTTTTCGATGAGTTCCACAGGTTTCAACATGCCTTGCAAATTGCGTCCCAATCCCTTATCAAATTCATATCCTCCGCGAATCATCTCCTTGGCCATCATGACACGGGCCGCGGGTAAAACCATTTTGTCTTTTGAATCCTCACTTGTTATCCAACTCACGGAGACAATATCAGCTGTACGGTAAGAAGACACTGAAGCATTTCGGTTACCATCCTCCTCAGGCTCGGAATCGGCAATTACAATGCAATCCTCTTCAGCAAAAATAGTTATCAGTTGGTTGTTCACCACGAATTTCAATACTTGATGCAAGGAAGAGGGCACAGCGCCCGAGCTGTGAATCCACGGCCGCCCGAGCAAAACATTATAGACACTAGGAAAGTGCATAACTTGGCAGGCTATCTGAAATTGTGCGGGCCCCATTTCGAACACCAAATTTACTTCTCCTATGGACTCCCTTTGGGCTCCATCGAATCCTCGAACCACGGTCTCTGAGGGTTTCAACTTAACATCTTGCAGCCCTAACTTCACCAACGTGCTCCAAGGGCAAATATTGAGGGCAGACCCATTGTCGATCAGTACTTTAGGTAACATCTTTCCATTGCACCTCACAGCTACATATAAGGCTTTGTTATGACCAGTTCCTTCTGCAGGCAGCTCTTCATCAGAAAAAGTGATTTGTTTAGCAGCCAGTACATTTCCAATTATGTGCGAGAAATTGTCAACCGAAATATCCTTGGGAATACGAGCCTTAGTCAACACTTCAAGTAATGCATCCCTATGCAAATCTGAGGTGAAAAGCAAGTCCAGTATGGAAATTTGGGCAGGCATTTTGTTCAATTGTTCGACCACCTTGTATGCGCTTCTCCTAAGTCTCTTGAGAAAATCCCACGCTTCTCTTTCGGTCACTGCGGGTTTGGTAGTCGGCTCACGATTGTTTACTTGAATTGGGGCGTTAGCAGTTGAGGGACTTGCAATCTTCCCTGACCTCGTAACAACAGACACTTCTTCTTTCAAAACTGGTTTACCTCCTATTTGCAAAACGGGCTCACTATAATTCCACGGCACTTGTCGGAGACTTAAAACCGGCACTTGTTCTGGGAACTCAATTATCACAGGTTCTAAAGCCGCACTTTCGGATGGGGTTAAGTCTAAAATGAAAGGCCTTTTGTCCTCCTCATATGATGCTTCCTCTATCACAAAAGGTTGCTCCATTATCCCACACACTTCTATCTCATTGGACATGCTCCGAACAAGCTCTTTAAATTCCTCATCATCCATAATAACTCCGATAGTACCAGTATGCTCCGGCAAGGGATTCTTGCTCACATTAGGTCCTTGCTCTTCTCTTTTCCTAATCACAATCTCCCCCGCTTCTACCATGTCTTGAACCTTATGTTTAAGGAGTCGGCAATTGGCCGTGGAGTGACCAGGCTCCCCTGAATGATAAGCACAAGTAAACTGTGGATTATACCCAGCTGGCACGCCATACGGGTAAGTTGGAGGGGGAATCACACCTATTTTACCGGCAACCTTTAATTGCTCATACAACTGATCCAGAGGCCTTCCAAGGTTGGTAAATGTTCGAGCACGATTTTGATTGTAGGTTTCAGTAGGTTGGGGGTAGTTGTAGGTGGGTCTGTTTGGTGGGGGAAATCTTTGAGGGTAAGGAGGTCGAGGACGAGTTTGTTGAAAGTTAGGTTGAGGTATTTGAAAAGGGGCCGTATGTGACGCCCCGAAAAAAAAAATGAGTTTGAGAACCCGGAAATTTTCTAATTTTCTAGGGTTTATTTTTTTTAATCGCCCGCCTTTTCTACATTTTCTTTATTAGAAAAATTCCCCAGATAAAGTTTATGAGCAAAGATAGTTTTAAAATGATTTTTCTAGTTTCGGTTAGTTTTTGAGAAATTAAGAGCGTATTTTGAACGTGGGACCCGCAAGTGCGGTAAATGCATTATATTTTTGACAACTTGTTGGAATTTTGTATTAAGTGATATTATTGTACAATGTGTTAAGATATTTGTATTGGAGAGACAAAAAGATAAGTTTTAAACCTAAAGGTGACAAGTGTCACTTTCTTACTCAAGGGTGGACTTTGACCATTTTTACTACCTTTACTAATTGATTAAAAACTTGACCCAAAATTCATCTTCTTCATAAGCTCCTTGGCCGAACCTCTTGGAGACAAAAAGAGAGAAAAGCTTCCAATTTCTTCCTTCTATTTCTTGCCCAATCTCACAAACCAACCGTTAAAACCGTGATTTGCTCCATAAAAATCTTTCTCTTGGTGGTATTAAGGTGTGTGGTGAAGTGGTTTGAGAAGCAAAGGTGCTAAGTTGGGTCTTTCCTTGGGTTTGCATGGTAAGTGACTAAGGAACCTTTCCTTTGATCTTGATAATGTTCAACTAGTGATTGGTGGTGGTTGAATAAGTGATTTTATGGATGATTTCATGATTTAGGTTGAAATTAGTGAAGTTTTATATTTAATTAGGATTTTTCTGTTCTCATATGATTGTTATTATGTGGTTATGTATGATGATTGGAAATGATAGTTGATGATTCTAGAAGGTGGAAAAAGTGGAAGATTGCAAGGAAATTCTGTTTTGGAAGAAATCTGGAAAATTAGGGTTCTTGGTTCTTCATTCTGTCCGAAATTTTTGGTCCTAGATAGAGGCCGAATTGGCCTTGGATCAAAACATGAAAGTTGTAGGTATTGATGTTTTAAGGGTGCCTACAAAATTTCAGGGCAATTGGAGTAGTGTAGAATGAGATAAGCCGAATTTACTGTTGCTGTTCTGGGTTCATCAGGATGTAAGAACTGCGCCTGTAATGGGTTGTTTTGACTGGAATTGCTTTGGATTTGGTTGTTGAGGTCTTCTGATGAAATGTAGCTTGATGTCCTTTCTACCATATGCCTTTGGAATTTCTGCATTTGGACCTGTTTAGACTGAGTTGTACTGATTACAGCATAGTGTAATTTGTAAACCTGCAATTACGGTTCTGGTTTGTTATTTGGCATATTTGACTTAGTTGTGTTGGGATTTGGACTGAGTGACCTTCTACAATGTTGTAGCCCTGTCTTTTAGCTTCGAAACGGTGTATCTTGAGCCTTCATCCGATACTCGATGTGCCTTTGGTACCATTACCGCAAAATGACGTCAAAACTATTTTTCTGATTTTGAGCTTAACTTTCATTTCCGGACTTTTCCCTAGCTTGACTTGTACTAGTACTACTTGGAGCCTGCTGAATGGCTATTGGATGAACTTGTTGTTGTGTGTGTATCTTTGGGATGAAATGAGGAAATAATGAAGCCATGATGGCTGGAAAAGTTAGCAAATTCAGGGGAAGTGCTGTCCGAACTTTGAAGGGACTTGTTTGCATTGAGTTTGTGATCTAAGACTTGGAATTGAGCAAGGCAATGCTATACGATGGATGGTTTCAGGGCCGTGGAGGTGAGTGACCTCAAACTATTTCTAAAATTATTTATGAACCATTTCTTGCATTATTTACTTTTGAACTGTTTTCAAAGTTACTTTTGGAACTGTTTTCTTACATATCATGCGTGCTTGCATATCAGTGTCTTGTTATTATTGATTTTGCTTTCAATGATTGTTAAAACGAGTTTTTTAGGCGAGTGTGTACTTTATCGCACTCGACCTAAATAAATATGAAATTTTCAATGATTAATGATTAAATGCTACTTGCGCATGAATGTAAGCCTTTTGGCTGAACTGGCCATTGCCCCTTGTTACCGGTCGTCTCGAGCCAGAAGCGGACTCGGTCGGGCGACTAGGAACTTGGGTGAACGTTTCGGTATACTCGAGTATTACCTTGTAGGTTGGTGGAGCCTGGCCAAAAGCCAGGGACGGGGTGAATGAATGCACGAATGAAACCAAATGCAATGAAATGACAGGAGAACGAACGTATCCTTTTCATGAATGTTACTATCGCTTTCCATTGTAAATGTTTCGTGAATTATTGATACTCCATATTGAAATGACATCATTGAAATGAATGATTGTGAAACTGATTTGATAACTGATTTTACTGGTTACTCGCTAAGCTTCTAGCTCACCCCAAAATATTTTATTCCCCTCCACAGGGCTCAAGGCGAAGGGGTGGCTTGTAGTGTTTATTCATGGATTATCTCATGTATGGATTGAATTTGGATTCCTTTTGTGTAATCATTCATATCGGGATTGTATTGAACGTTTAGAATTGATTGGATGTGTAATAGTCAAGATTTGGACTTCCTCCTGTATAATAATTGTGATCAAGGATCAGAGTGGCAGTGGAAGCGTGGACGCTTCGCTTTTGATATGTAAATGTTGGAATATTTGATTTTTATTTGAGACTTTATCTTGTATTTGTTTGAGGACTGTAGTGATCGACTGAGTCCCTGCGAGAGCTGGGTAAGGCGGCCCGCCGAACCCTCTGGTTCGGCTTAGGGGGAGGTGGGGTCGTGACACCGTAGGCGGGTTAGCATAATTTGGGCGAGGTCGAGGGTGCGAGATATTGGTATTGTAGACAGGGTAAGGATTTGGATAGTAGGGATAAGGTGAATATGTTGGTTTATGTTGAAATCGGGGTCTTGGTGTAGGGTCTTGATCCCATACGAAGGCAGTTTCCCCCTCTTTCTTTTTGAACTGCGGCTTTTTCCCACTGCTCCCCTGTCCTTGTAAAGCATCCAACTGGGATTTGAGGGCAGAGACGTTAACAATCTTTCCAGCCCTTACGAAGTCATCGTACTCCTCAAGCTTATTGACAATGGCGGCGAACGAGCATCCAGTCATGCGGAAAATTTCTTCAAAGTACGGCGGATCATGTGCTTTAATGAAAGTGCGTATGATTTCGTCCTCAGTCATTGGGGGCTCGACTTTTGCAGCTATTTTCCTCCACCTTTTGGCATAAGTCTTGTGATCCTCAGAGGGTTTTCTTTTTGTTCCTTCCAGCGTGGTTCGTGTCGGAGCCAACTCGCAGTTATATTCGTATTGCCTCACAAAAGTGTTGGACAAGTCAATCCAAGTCTTGACTTCCTCGGGCTTCAGATTAGAGTACCAGTCGAGGGCATCCCCCTCCAGACTTTCGGGGAACAACCTTAAAGGCAAATTTTCGTCATCTACAGGCTTTCCCAACTTGTTAGCAAATAGTCGGAGGTGTGTTTTGGGATTACCCGTCCCATCATACTTGTTAAATTTAGGGGTTTTGAACCCCTCCGGCAACTGCACATTCGGAAAAAGGCAAAGCTCATCATAATCCAGCACTCCTTGCTTGTTTAACCCTTGACTTTTCCTCATAAATTCATCAAAACGGTCAAGGCGCTTGAGCAACTTCATATCAACGGGAGCAGAAGATTCCCCTATTTCTGGCTTAGCCGGGATAGTATGGTCTGGCAGGAAAGGCTCAGCAACAGTGTGATAAAAGGTATGTGGCTCCGGTGGTATATTTGAAGTGGCTTGGGGTTGTGGGCCTTGCACGTGAGTAGGAAAAAATGAAGGATTAGGAGGGTAAGTGTATGGCAAATTTATGGTGGGGTAGGTGAAGGTTCCTTCGGGTGGAGTAGGGAAGGATGGAGTAACGGTGGTTTGAGTTGAAGGGATGACAAATGGCTCTTCCTCAGGCTGCCTGACGGGTACGGGCTCAGGTTGAACTCCGCTGCTAATTAGCTCGTCAATCAATTTCCTTTGGGCCGCCATCTCAGTAGCCATCTCACCAAATTTAGTAAGCATTTCTGTTAGCTGAACCCCTAAACTCGCAGTCTCGGGTTGAGCGGTGGTAGTAGCTGACCTATCTGATTGTTCGGGTTGTGAACTCATGTTTACACGACTCCTCTGGGCTCGACTACGGGATCGCGTTATGATGGGGCTTCGACGAGAAGCTATGTTTAAATGTTACCTGAAAAATACGAAATGACTTGCTTTTAGATTTTAGCCCTGGCTTAATTTTTTCAACAAAAATAAAACAAAGAAAAAAGAAAAAGACAAGAGTTAGTAGATGTCTAAAAGAAATTCGGATGCATGTCCTATTGGGGGACCCTTTTGTGCCAAGGGTAGGCCTAGCATGATGTGACACCTTCGGGGTAAAATCCCAATTTCAAACCTGTAAGTGAATATGAAAGCAGGAATTCTCATTGATAAACTTAATCCTTTTTTACAACCTCATTAATGGTTCGACCGACCATTCTTACAAACTCCTCATATCTAGCTAATCTAGTGTGTTGAGATTCTCTAGAACTCCCTATACTAAGGTTCCGAATCTCATCTTCAATTTTGTCGAATGCACCCAATGCCTTTTCCAATTTCTCGGATTTCCTTGCCTCCCTCTTCAATTGTGATCGAGCGTCTTCCAAAGCTTGATCAGCTACTATAATCTGCAATTGGTGATCCTCCAGCTCTTTCCTTAGTTTCTCATTCTGCTCTTCAAGACTAACGGAGACCAACGGTAACCTTTCTCTTTCTTGTTCCATGGTCAATTTGATCCAGTCATTATATTCCAAAGTGACCCGAGGCTCTAATTTATTCACTTGATCCAGATGCAAGTTATCCAAACCACGAAGATTCCCCCAGGCTTCCAACACCATACTCCGGCACTCAGCAATTGTATTGAGTTCGATGCTTCCCACTCCTTGCATGGTCGGCACTTGCTGCGGATACCCAAACTGTCTCATAACTCGTTGTGGCACATACATAACCAATCCACTGGTGCTCGCTAACGGGATGAAGCCAAGTTGTGTAGTCTTGAAAGCTGGATCCCTCACTTTCGTCCAATCAAGAACCTATTGTATCTTATCCGGTGTCAAATCGCCAAGCTCTTGAACAAAGCGACTCGGAGATGCTATTCGGTAGTACCCTTTAACCCTTTCTCGGTGTGATTCAATCCAATTCTCCATTGGAAGGCATGATCCTAAGGGATTTAGTATTCTCTTTGATAAATGCTCCATTGCCCATAACTGAAGTACCAAATTTGATGCATAAAAGAATTCCCTCGTCTTTCGACACTCAGTAATAGCGTTGAAGATATTGGCGATGATGACAGGCACCAAAGTAGGGGTTGCTCCATTGATTCCTAGAAACAGACTTTGAATCATGTTGATGGTTGAAAACGTGATTTTCCCATGCTTTTGTGGAAACAATAACACATTAATCAGGGCTAGTCCAAAGATTTGCACTCGTAACCTCCATTCTTACGCGCAAAACATCAACCTTGAACACAAATTTGGCCAGAACTTTCTGGCCAAAACATCAAAGCTTTAATCTAAATAACCAAATACATTAAAAGAAACAATCACAAGAACGCGGTCCTCTTAGCCATTACTGGACTGAATGAAAGCAACACAGCAAACATGTTCTTCATGCACTTGGGAAAATGGAAGCTTATGATGAAGCAATCACAAAACAAATGGTGAGCTTCAATGCTAACAAATGCAAATGAGTATAGAGCTCATCAGTTGCCGTGCACCAGCTTTGTGAGGCTTTATGAGCTGCGGATTCATGAGCTATGAAACCGTAGTGCAGCAAAATTTGACAAGAAATGATTCCATCTAACATGGAGCGCACTTTAGCACCTTGAGACATATGGGACAAAAATCATGGGACTGACCCGAGGGGACTGACCCAACAGAAATTAAAATCGGGACTGACCCCAACAGAAATTTAAAGTCGGGACTGACCCCAACATGAAATTTAAAATCGGGACTGACCCCAACAGAAATTTAAAATCGGGACTGACCCGAGGGGGCTGACCCCAACATGAAATTTAAAATCGGGACTGATCCGAGGGCACTGACCCCAACAGAAATTTAAAATCAGGACTGACTCGAGGGGACTGACCCCAATAGAAATTTAAAATCGGGGCTGACCCGAAACAGGAATTTAAAATCGGGACTGACCCGAGACAGAAATTTAAAATCGGGACTGACCCGAAATAGGCGAAACAGAAAAATTAAAATCGGGACTGACCCGAGGCATGAATTTGTCAGTTGGAAAAGTTCCAGTATGCTTACCGTTTGGTTGTGCCTTTGACGAACTTGCTTGCAACTTGTCCAATCCATCTTTGTTTGCCGGAAAACTTTCCGATACCGACTCCAGTGTGAGATGTGTTTGTTTCCCTCTATGCATGAAATTTCCTGCACAAGTGAAAGAATAAAGAAATTGCCACCATCATTTGATCCGGTTCCCTATGAGAATCGTGTAAACGTGAGTCCTTTGATGCCTTTGTCAACTTTTGTTGTGGTATCTGATTTAGTTGATTTATTACTTCAAAGACTTTCTGATTCTTCTCAGACTGACCAAGCATGCCTTTAGCCACATTGTGAGATCTGTGTACCGGGCCCCGCTGAATCGCGATCATTTCCAAAGGATGACTGAATCCAATCATATGCTTTGCACAAATCACGGGGATTGTCATTTTACTAAAATTCGATGATGCAGAAAAAATAATGCACGTAAAAGAAATTCACATATCATGCAGGGATGAGTATGCAAAAGGACACAAACGCGATCATGTAACGCCCCCACTTCTCCCTAAGGCGAACCAAAGGGTATCCGCGGGACGCCTGCCCAGCTCTCGCCGGGACTCACTACAAACGATCATTCAAAAGCTCGAAATACTTTAAGTAACCTCAATACATAATTAAAGTACTTCGAATATCTCACACTTACAATTATGCAGCTTTCAAGCTTAAATACAACCCAATGGAAAAGGGGTACTATAGCCATCCGTTATAATATAACTTAAAGTCTTCAAAAGAAAACAATCTAGTACCACTCACGAGCACCCTTGGTCTCGAACCCTGTAAAAGAAATCCACAACGTGGTATGAGCTACACAGCCCAGTGAGGTTCCAAGACACTCTAACAGTTCAAATAAATCAAATAAGTTGGGCATATCATACGCATGGTTCAAGGTTACACAATGGCATGTTATCATGAGGCAATAATCATTGTACAGGTAATTTGAGACATTTATCATGGTATGAGACATTGGCATGTATAGTTCACGAGTGATTGGAGCTTATTACAGGCATAGCTCAGGATTTCATGTTGGCATTTTAGCACGAAACAATTATTATGATACAAGGTAAACATATACTGTAGGATACGGTGTTCCAGTGGAACTCTGTCGGTCATCTGCACCTTATGACTTCCGGATCCCCTCGGTTTGACTGGCCATCACCTTATCCCTCCAGTGGTAATACTCGAGTATACCGAAACGGTTGTCCAGGGTTCCAACCTACCCGACCGAGCCCAGTCCTGGCTCGAGTAGGTCAGTAACCGAGGCAGGGCCCAAGTTCAGCTTAGAGCTTACAACATGCACAAGTAATCAAGTAATTCGACAAAAGGTAAAATTCATCATTTGAGTAGGTCGAGTGAGATAAAGTACACACTCGCCTAACAATGATGGACAACTTCATATAACATGTGATTCATGATAATCAAGTGATCAAGTGGATACTTAGCACGTAAGCACGTAAGCAATACAAGTTGATTTCATGGGAGCATATAATTCACGGATATCGAATAATCATATAGATTAGAAATCATATGAGCAAATAGTCAGGTAATCAGGTAGTCATGTGGGTTGGTAAACGGTTCACGGTTAACGGTTAACTGTTCACGGTTGACGGTTAATTGACAAGCATTGGTCATATGCATAGGCCATCATTGGCCGTTATCCCATTTTTACCACGTGAGAGTCGAGGAGATTCACTCCAACGACGTATGCAACCTTAGCATACCAAGTCATGTTATTCGAGTATTTTCAAGCATGAATTATTCATCTCAAAAGAGAACGAGTGCGATAAAGTACACACTCGACTCCATTTTTCAAAACCAAGTAGACTAAGTAAACAATCTAGCAAGTTAAGCATGTATCGAGTTCATATGGTCATTTGATATGGTTAATGATTTAACCAATTCATGTAGATATACAATGCAAGTATACATTCCTTAAATAGGCATGAGTATGGTAAATACTTAACACATAGCACTTAATAATCATGAAATAAGCGTGTCCTAGACTTATTCAATTACGTATTCCTATATGGAACACTCACCTAGTCAAAACAAGCGAGTAGTTTTCAAACAAGCGTTTTAGGTGTCCGCTCCGAGTTCCTCTTGAAGGTCCCCTTGAGCGCCTGAGCAAATAACCATTAACTATTATACACTATCACTTAGAACTCCTACTTATCAAAGAAGGTTGTACAATCTAAAGGGAATTCATGAATTGGGCCTTAATTATTAATAATCGAGGCTCAAGAGTAAAGTTTTAAAGTCTAAAGAAAGAGACTAACATTTTTCATGAAATCGAGTTCAAAATGTTCAATCGGTATCGAGAAAAGAAGGCAAGTTTCCAAAATCTCATTTCTAAGAAATTGTCAAATTTTAGCTTTGGGTGTCAATTCTAGAAAAATCGTATCTTGCACTACGTAGGTCCAAAATTGGAAAGCTTGATACCATTGGAAACTACATTCCGAGTACTACAAGTTTCTAGAAGACACTTTTCCATGATTCGAAATGGAAGGTATTCAAAAGTTGGATCAAAGTTACTGCTGTAGAATACTAAGACAGTTTCAAGGTTGGTTTTTGGCCAATTTTGGAAATTCAGTAAAATTCACTTGTTTTGAACTAACCTTTGAAATTTGGAAATCAAATAGTGTTGCAATCCAAGAGTATAAAAAAACAAGCGGATTGAGAAACGGAGTTTCGAGCACCAAGATATAGTAGCCCCAAGTTGAGGAAGATTCAAGACTGAAGAAGAATTTCCAGTTTTGAACCTCCAACACTAGAAATTTAATTGGGTATCGAAACGAACTTGGATTGGTACCAAAATTGGCAGTATTTTACTCCCATATGAAAGGTACCACTCTATCAAATTTCAGGGAAAAATACTTTCGGTAAGATAGTTAATTAGTCAACCAAAGTTCAGGAAAATTATAAGGCAATCTGCCTTGAGACTTTCATTACCCAATTCAAAACGTCTAATCAAGCAAACTATACAATCATGGTTCATTTGTGAAATAAAGGCCTAAGAAACATCCATAATGCCTTTGGTAAGTGTTTAGTATCAAGAACATCAATTAACAAGTTCACTCCAATATCTTGTTCCAAACCAGTCCAACATTAGGGTTTTTCCAAAACAGAGCAGTCCACTTGTTTCAGTCACAACTCAGTCAATTTAACTCGAAATCGAGCATGGCTTACGCCGTTGGAAAATACGTTCATAGGGGTAAAATATCACAGAAGAAATCATTTCCAAATTCGGCACCAATCTGGTTCAAAATCGGGCATCAAGTTGCTGCCTGAACACTTCATTCCAGATGAACAGAGCAACAGGACAGCGAACTTAAAACATTTGGTTCGGCTTGCTCACAAAGAATCAGAACGTGAATTATATACCAAATTAAAGCCAGGAATGTCTAGTTTCCAACGCCACCAACGGCACATGATTTCGACATCCGAGGACAGAGTTATAGCCAAAATACTACCACTGGTCAGAATCATACGCGAACAGTTTTCCAGATTGCTAGTTTCTCAAGAAAAATTCATTTGCTCAATCAAACCTCAATATTTTCCAATGAAATTTTTCACACATCTAATACATCCTATAAACATCTAATTCAAGCCATTAAACCATTAAAAATTGGCCTGGAAATGGCCGAACATGGCAGGGGCAAAATCGGAAGTTTTTGCTTCTTACACCCAATGAAGTTTCTACTAATTACCCACCACTAAACCAACAATATAATCACCATCAATCATCACATCAGCAACAATAACCCAAGTGTGGGAATACCAAGAGCCCACTCATTTCATTTTCACCATAAACAAGCTAACTAAGTGCATGCATGAGCTTAATCTTGCTATATAAATTCCAAAAGACAAGAATCCAAGGGTTGATCATTACCTATTCCTTGGGTGTGCAAGATCAGAAATTTCGGCCCTCTTGAAGCTCCAAGAACCCGTGAAGATGCAGCCTTTTGTTAGCTAAATCCAACCTCCAAGAGGTTTGCTAAGTGGTCTCCAAGTTTGGTGTGATTTGGAGGTGATTTGGGGTAGTTTTGGTTGAGATTAGTGTGCAGAATTTTTGTTGCAAATGAGTTAGAGAGAGAGAGGAGCTTGGCCGGCTGTGAGGAGAGAGAAGAGAGAGTGTGATTTTGATCTAAGTTGGCTTCTCAAAGAAGATTAAATGTGTGGTGAAAAATTGCTCCAAAGTCAACTCTTGTAAGGCTCGTTTGGCACGTTTTTAGGCTCGATTTTCTCGCGCGTTTGGTTCACTAGTGCACTAAACCTCTAATGCACTCATGTTAATATAAACATTATTCACTCTTAATTGTCTCGAAACAAGGGTCTAAAGTTCCTCAAATAAAGTCGCGCGTGTGAAAACGCGTACCGCCAATTTTACCGCTATAACGCGAAACTTCCGGGAAATTCTTATAACGATAGTACTAATAACTATCACTTGAGTATTTAAACATTAAAATACTGAATTTAGGTCCATTGTACATGTCTCCAATATTCCAAACTTATTGTACTCTCAAGCGGATAAAATCTTCAAGCACTATTCACTGTTTTTACTAAACGCGCTCCAGGAAATTAATTCATGAAATGAGTTACTTTAAAAATATAACGAAGTTATATTACCATGTATTTAGGTCTAATAAGACTAGAAAATATTCCTCGAGGCAAATATCCAATTAAATAATTTATTAAGCCACAAATTAGGCTAAAAAAAAATAATAGTTTTTACGAGTCCTCACAGATCAATCATGCCTAAACCCATGAAAATGTCATGAATACAAATATTTGAGGGAAAATGAATTTGAAAAGAATGTATTAGCAAAAGATTATCTATTCAAAGTGAAACACAGCTTTTGGCCAACAGATGTCATATTCGAATCTCTGGATATCTTTGTTCCGGAATTCAATATTGACGGAAATGTTACAAAAACGAAAAGAAATCCGAATGAACCAAGTCACCACTGCTCCTCCTCGTACTCGTTCGTTGCAGAACCCTACCTTGGCGCCCTTTCGGGTTTTCACCAAGGTTGCCCCCACCCTTTTTGCTTTTGTTTTGTTTTTTCCTTTTTCCTTCTTTTTTTTCTCTTTTTTTTTTTTTGAGGTGTCCTTTCGGGTTTTCACCTAAGGAACAATGGAAAAGCTCGACCATGATCGACTCAGGAGTGCGAGTTGAAAATTGCTGGCATCAGTAAAATGCACTTCCCTTATAAGTTTTAGGTGAAGGCATTATGGACATCACTTGCCAGTGATTAGCGAAACTCCTAATAGAAATTCAGCAAGTGACGAAAGCCAGGACTCTGAGTTTTTTGTAACGAGGTCAGGTGGGGTGTTTTCAAGAAAGTTGAGGCTTGAAAGCAAAGATGTTATTTTTTTTTTCAAATGAGAAGTGCGAAATAACCTGAGATTGCATCATTTTGAAATCATCTCCAATTTTGAACGAAAAACTTGAGGAAAATTTTGCCCCAGTTTGATTGGATTTTCTCTCTTTGCATTTTTCATTGCATTTTCCTTACCTTTGCATTTTTTCTTTAGAAAAACTAAATTTGCCCCAGTGTGGGGTTTGCAATAAATTTGCCCCAGTGTGGGGTTTGCAATTCTCAGGGGTTGCCAAACGAAAATTATTAGTCTGATAGCTCAAAAGGGACGACTAGGGATTGAATGTTTCAAATGGAAAAGAAGATGGCCCGACTTGCATTTCATCATTTGCACGAATTTCTAAAAGAAGTTTTGCATAATCAAATGAAGAATTTCTTGCACATGTCCGAGTTGATAGGTTGAGGAAATGTTTGTCCATCCATTTCTGCCAAAATAAGTGCTCCACCAGGTAATACTTTTTGAACAATGAATGGCCCTTGCCAATTCGGAGCAAATTTGCCTTTGGCCTCATCTTGCATTGGCAAAATCCGCTTCAGTACTTTGTCGCCTTCCTCAAATGTACGCAAATAGACCTTCTTGTTGTAGGCCCGGGCCATGCGCTTTTGGTAACATTGGCCGTGACAAATGGCATTAAGCCGTTTTTCATCAATCAAAGATAGTTGTTCATGACGCTGTTTTATCCAATCAGCCTCTTCCAACTTGTTCATGACGCTGTTTTATCCAATCAAAGATAGTTGTTAAGTTTCCGTTTTCTTCCTTAGCCTTCGAATGCTCTTGCTTCCCGTTCCTCTTTCCTTTCCTCACTTTCTTTCTCCCTCTGGGTCTCCCCTCTCCTGCTCTCGACTGTTTTTTCTTTTATTTTCAAAACCCTCCTTTTTGGTTTCTGTTCCGCCGTCCCTAGCTCTCCCTCGCTCACTCTCTTTCACTCTCCCTCAGCTTTTTTTCACTCAGCCGCCCACTCCAGCTCTCTCTGGTTTTTCTTTTCTCCTGCCCGAAGCCCTTACCCCTTTCCTAGATTTGCAGCCGTCCCTCCTCTAGACAAAACTCTCTCCTCTCGGTTTTTTCTCACTATCCCGCAGCCGTCATTCTCTCTCGCTCCCCTTCTTGAACCCTTAGCCTTTTCTTTTATATCCCTCCAAACCCCTTAAACCTTATCTCAATGACTCTAAAGCAACCTCAGCTCCTCCCCTTATTGTTAGCCGTAGGATTTGCCAGAAAATGGCATATGTTTTTACGCTGCTGCATGCGGCTATATTTCCCTTTTTTTTTAATAATAATTTAACACGATATAAATAACTAATTAAGAAAAATAACTAATGAAGAAAGATTGAATAAAGTGAACGGAACTAGGCATAAAAGATAAAAATGAAATGCTAATTTTTCTTTCTTTTTCCTTCTTTTTTTTTTCCTTTTTTTCTTTTTTCTCTTAAATAGCCCAAAACCCGCAAACGGGTTTCCCCCTTTTTTTTCACTTTTCATATTTCCCCCAAGAAAACATTGAATTTAAATCAAAACAACTAAAGCATAATTTTTGAATGCTTTTCCTTTTTTCCGAGAAATTCTATGCTAAAACTTAAAAATAAAAATAATAAAATTAAATTAAAAACTAAAAAACTAAAAACTAAAAAGTGAATAAACCTAGCGCGACAAATAAAAACTAAAAAAAAGTAAATGAAATTACACTGAAAATTTGGTGTCTACACCGTGTATACGGACGCGTCACGAGAAGGCTTGGGTTGTGTACTAATGCAGAACCGTAATGTGATCTGTTTTGCCTCTAAGAAGTTGAAACCTCACGAGCAAAATTACCCGACGCATGATCTGGAGCAAGCTGCCGTTGTTTTCGCTCTTAAAAAGTGGAGACACTACTTATACGGAGTAACTTTCGAGGTTTACTCCGATCATAAAAGTCTGAGATACCTCTTCTCCCAGAAGGAATTGAACATGAGGCAACGGCGGTGGATGGAATTTTTAGAAGGATTACGATTGTACTATCAACTACCATCCAGGAGAGGCAAACGTGGTGGCTGATGCCCTAAGTCGCAAAGCTCAGGTCGCAAGCTTAATGATTAAAGAGTGGAAGTTGCTCGAGTCGGTTTGTGAGTGGAAACCCTGTCTTGGGAGCCATAAGGTGATTTTTGGCAATCTTAAAGTGACTTCCACCTTCTTGGAAATGATTAAAGAAGCTCAAAAGGAAGATTCACTAGTGCAGAAGTGGGGAGAGAAAGTGGGAAAAGGAGAAACCACTGATTTCAATTTTGGTCCTGAGGGTATTTTAAAATACCGAAATCGAATAGTGGTGCCGAAGAATGAATCATTGAAAACGGAGATTCTAGAGGAAGCTCATCGATCCAAGTATACAATCCATCCGGGTAGCAGTAAAATGTATCAAGACCTGAAAGGAACCTATTGGTGGGACAATATGAAGAAGGAAATCGCTCGGTACGTGCAAAAATGTCTCATTTGCCAACAAGTTAAAGCAGAGCATCAAAAACCATCGGGCTTGTTACAACCCCTTGAGATACCTGAATGGAAGTGGGAAAACATCACCATGGATTTCGTCTCAGGTTTGCCGCGGACGCAGCGAGGGCAAGATGCCGTTTGGGTGATCGTCGATCGATTAACCAAGTCGGCCCATTTCTTGCCGGTGAACATGAAATATTCCATGGACAAGTTGGCTCAACTGTACATGGACGAGATCGTGAAGCTGCACGGTGTTCCTGTAAGCATCGTCTCCCATCGAGATCCACGTTTCGTATCTCGATTTTGGCAAAAGTTCCAGGAGACTCTAGGGACGAAACTCAACTTGAGCACAACCTATCACCCTCAGACGGATGGACAATCGGAACGAACCATTCAAACTCTCGAGGACATGCTACGAACTTGCATTCTGGATTTTGAAGGCAACTGGGGTCAACACATGACCTTAGTAGAGTTTGCGTACAACAATAGCTACCATTCGTCGATTCAAATGGCTCCATATGAAGCACTATATGGACGAAAATGCCGATCACCAATTTACTGGGATGAAGTTGGCGAGAGGAATGCATTAGATCCAACCACTATTCCATGGATGGAGGAAGCTCGAGAAAAGGTCAAGGTGATACGGCAACGACTCCAAACAGCTCAAAGCCGACAAAAGAGCTACGCAGACAATCGAAGAAAAGACTTGGAGTTCGAGGTTGGAGACCATGTATTTCTTAAAGTAACACCTTTACGAAGTGTCACCGCGGTTCGTTGGACCCTACAAGATTCTCCAAAGAATAGGAGCGGTAGCGTATCGATTAGAGCTGCCGTCCAGTCTCTCTCGAATTCACGACGTTTTCCACGTCTCGATGCTAAAGAAGTACTATCCTGACCCCTCCCATATCTTACAACCCGAGGAGATCGACGTGGACGAATCGCTTGCTTACGAAGAAAAACCTGTCCAAGTACTTGACCGGAAAGTCAAGGAGCTCAGAAACAAGCAGATTTCGTTAGTGAAGATACTGTGGAGAAACCATGGGGTAGAGGAAGCAACCTGGGAAGTGGAAGAGGAGATGCGAACGAAGTACCCTAACCTTTTCGTGAGTTAAGGTGAGAAATTTCGAGGACGAAATTCTTTTAAGGGGGAGAGAGTGTGAGAACCCGTAATTTGTTATTTTCTAGGTTTTAGGATTTTCCATGGCTTGTTTTTTGCATTTTCGTGATTAGGAACATTTCTAGATAATTTTAAGGAGCATATAAAATTTTTAGATGATTTTTCTAGTATCAAATAGATTTTTAGAAAAATTCGGTCAATTAGGTTAAGTTTTGGATACTGAAATTAATTTACCGGGTGTTAAGAGATAAGAAGAGGATGCTAAATGGATTGGTGTGAGAGGGAACCAAGAGATAGAGATGCATTTAAAGGGTGACAGGTGTCACCATAGGAGTGGTTTGACCTTTTTGAACACTATTCACCCTTTTACCAATTTGGTTAAAATAACTTAAATTTGACCAAAAATCACTCCAAAAATCACTCGTTGAAGCCGGCTCTCTCTCTCAAGAAAGGAAGAAAGAAACTCTTCAAGTTTTGCTTCCATTTAGCTCAAATCCATCCAACCAACCATTGAAACTTGCAATTTCTCCATAAAACCTCTTCAATTAGTGTTAGTGAGTTTATTTGTGGAGTTAGTTGGAAAGCTAAGAGGACCTATTGCTCCCTCTCTCTTGTTTCTAAGGTAAGTTGAGAAGAACCAACTGTGACGGCCCCACCTCCCCCTAAGGCGAACCAGAGGGTTCGGCGGGCCGCCTGCCCGGCTCTCGCCGGGACTCAGTCGTTCACTACGGTCCTCAAATGAATTGCAATATAAATCTTAAATATACATCACATGGTCCACAAATATACATCCAAGTCTCCAATAATTACATGTCACAATTGCAGCGGAAACAATTCCCAACTATACATAAAATGATTCCAAATCCAAATTGTACAACATAAAGGCCATCCATTCACGTGAACAAGCACAACAAGTCCTGCCTTCGCCTTGAGCCCTGTGGAGGGGAATAAAATATTTTTGGGGTGAGCTGGAAGCTCAGCGAGTAACCAGAAAATCAGTAATCCAATCGGTTTAACAATATTTCTTTTCAATGATGTCATAAATCACATGATAAGTCCAGAAACGATTACAGCATTTACAAAATATTAAATATGGAGTATCAATAATTCAAGAAACATGTACAATGGAAAGCGATAGTAACATTCATGAAAAGGATACGTTCATTTTTTATAAATAATCCCTCGTTCATCTTTTTATTCGTTCACCTTTTTTTTTTCCGGACGTTGGCCGGTCTCCACCCATCCGGACGTAGCCGGACTCCACCCATCCAGACGTAGCCGGACTACAAGGTAATACTCGAGTATACCAAATTCACCCAGGGTCACCATATCGCCCGACCGAGTCCGCTTCTGGCTCGAGTCGATCGGTAACGAAGGGCAGTGGCCAGTTCAGCCAAACGGCTTACATTCATGCGCAACTAGCATGTAATCATTAATCATTGAAAATTTCATATTTATTTAGGTCGAGTGCGATAAAATACACACTCGCCTAGAAAACTCGTTTTAACAATCATTGAAAGCACTTGACACATTATCAATCAATAATAACAAGCCAATAAATCAAGGAATACAGCCAACAAGGAACACTCATATGCAAGCACGCATGATATGCAAGAAAACAGTTCAAAAGTAATTTTGGAAACAGTTTAAAGGTAAATAATGTAAGAAAACGGTTCGAAAGTAACTTTGGAAACAATTCAAAAGTAAATAATGCATGAAACGATTCATAAATAACTTTAGAAATAGTTTGAGGTCACTCACCTCAATGGCTCAGAAATCATCCATCATATAACATTGCCTTGCTCAAATCCAAGTCTTAGATCACAAACTCAATGCAAACAAGTCCTTTAAAAGTTCGGACAGCATTTCCCCTGAATTTGCTTACTTTTCCAGCCATCATGGCTTCATTATTTCCTCAGCCAGTCCCAAAGGTACACACACAACAACAACTTCATCCAATAGCCATTCAGCAAGCTCCAAGTAGTACTAGTACAAGTCAAACTAGGGAAAAGTTCGGAAATGAAAGTTAAGCTCAAAACCAGAAAAACAGTTTTGACGTCATTTTGCGGTAATGGCACCAAAGGTACTACAATTGTCGGATGAAGGTGAAAGACCCACCGTTTCGAAGCTAAGAGATAGGGGTACAATATTGAAGAAGGTCACTCAACCCATTTTTGAGTACAAACAGGTCAAAAATGCAAGATACCATACCAGAATCACAAAAACAGATTCACAGAACGCATTCTAGCGGAAACATCATAAAGCAGGCTATCCAACTCCAAATCCAGAAATTCCAAAACTATATGAAAGCTAAGAAACAGGGCTAAATTTCATCAGAAGGCCTCAACAACCAATTCGGAAGCAATTCCAGCCAAAACAACCAATTACAGGCGCAATTCTTACATTCGGGTAAAACCAGAACAGCAATAGTAATTTCGACTTATCTCATTCTACACTACTCCGATTGACCTGAAATTTTGTAGACGCCTATAAAATGTCATTCCCTACAACTTTCATGTTTTAAGCCAAGGCCAATTCGGCCTCTATCTAGGACCTGAAATTTCGGACAGAATGAAGAACATCAAACCCTAACTTTCCAAGATTTCTTCCAAAACAGAAATTGTTTGCAATTAACCACTTTTTCCACCTCATAGAGTCCTTAAACATCATTTCCAATCATCATATATAACCACACAATCATATCCATATGAAAACAGAAAAATCCCCAATAATTATAAAACTTCACCAATTCAACCAAAACCAAGATATAATCCATCAAACCATCTCTTTAGCCATCACAAGTCACTAATTTAGCATAATCAAGAACAAAGAAAGGATTGCTAGACATGAACCTTGAAATATCAAGAAATTTGATGGCTTAGTCCTTTGCCTTCTCTAATCACTCCACCACTACCTTCAATCTTCCTAAACAAGTGACTTTTGTGGAGGAATTTGAAAGTTTAACGGTTGATTCACAAGATTGAGCAAGAAATGGAGTTGGAGTTGAAGGCTTTCTTCTTGTATTTGTGCTCCAAGAGGTTCGGCCAAGCTTGCAGAAATTTAGGTGCTTTTTGGGTCAAAATTGAGTATTAGTAAAGGTAAGAAATAATGGTCAAAGTCAAGGTTGAATAGGAAGGTGACACTTGTCACCCTTTAGGTTTAAAACTTATCTTTTTGTCTCTCCAATACAAATATCTTAACACTTTGTAAAATAATATCACTTAATACAAAATTCCAACAAGTTGTCAAAAATATAATGCATTTACCGCACTAGCGGGTCCCACGTTCAAAATACGCTCTTAATTTCTCAAAAATTAACCGATACTAGAAAAATCACTTTAAAACTATCTTTGCTCATAAACTTTATCTGGGGAATTTTTCTAATCAAGAAAATGTAGAAAAGGCGGGCGATTAAAAAAATAAACCCTAGAAAATTAGAAAATTTCCGGGTTCTCATTCTTATTCTTTCGGGGCGTCACAATTCTCCTTCCTCTAATGATGTTTTTTTTTTTTTTTTTTTTTTTTTTTAATCCGGCTAACCTCGAACACGAGGGGGGACGCCACTCCCAAATTTATTCAAAAATAGACACAAGAGATGTTCTGTTTTGAGATGTTCGCCAGAAGGGCTAAGACAACCGTACATAAGGCATTCGCATCTTATCTAGGCGGGCTAGCCCCTGTATGTAGTCCGGGAGGGTGGAGGCCCCAAAGCTGTGATCGACACCCGTGGAACTTGCTAGATTTGCCAGGGCGTCAGCCACCCCGTTTGCCTCCCGATAGACATGAGAGAAGGTAACCTGGCGGCCCAGCGCTAAGGCTTGGATGCGTGAGATAGTCTTCCATAGCTTCCAAGGTACTCGTCCATTGTCATTCACCATAGCCATCAGAACCTGAGAGTCCATTTCAACTTGCAGAGAGTGGTAACCTGTGGAGAGCAACATACCCTCCAGTAATGCCGAGGCCTCCGCTTCCATGTTTGTCCTTGAGCCCAAAAAATAGGAGAAACCACGGAGGACATTACCCCCCGAGTCACGAAACACACCTCCCGCACCAGATGAGCCTGGATTCCCTAGAGATGAGCCATCAACATTCAATTTTACAAACCCCTCAGGTGGTGATTCCCAAAGGACCCAGCGTGGGGCCATCCGCTTCGGTGACGTCAGTCGGAGAAACAAGCCCGAGCGGACTAGCTCCCCGTCATCCTGCGTCACTCGAGCGAAAGGCCGGACCTGGGACAAGTGATGCAGCAGCGTTTGAATATTCCAGCAAACCTGAGTTGGGGTTAAAACAACGCCCTCAAACACCGCCATGTTCCTAGCTTTCCAAAGGCCCCAACAGATTAGCGACGGCAATACCTTGCACAGCTTACCCCGTGCAGAGCCTGGAGGATGACATAGCCACCATTGCTGTAAACGGGAGATAGTGTCGGCCGTAGGCGACTGAGGAACCCACATGGCCCTGGCGAAAAAACTCCAAACCTGAGATGCTAGAACGCATTCCGAGAAGACGTGATCTTGAGACTCTCCATTCAAGCAAAACGAGCACTTTGAGGGGAGTTGGAGGCCAAACCGCTGAAGGGCATCAGGGAAAGGGAGATACCGATTGAGCAGCTTCCACATAAAGACAGCAATCTTGCAAGGAGCACTGGCACTCCATACACACTTCCTAGATCCAAGGCAAGCTCTTTTGGGCCGCAAAGCGTCCCAAGCTAAAGAAATGGTGAAATCGCCAGAAGATGTGAGGGTCCAAGCTGGTCTAGCTCTGTCGTCTAACTCAATTAAGCGGGTGGACTGCGTCACCATATCAGAAACGGACAGCATTCGTCGCCAGACTCTGGATGCTCCACAGACTACCCCATTGTCCTCACTATAACGGGATCGCATGAATAGTGCCCACAAGGAGGAAGAATGGCGGAACTGCCACCACAGTTTGCAGCTGAAAGCCCCTTGTATGCTTTTAAAAGAACGTATGCCAAGGCCATCCTCCTCCACTGGATAACATAGGTTTTTCCAGGAACGCCAATGATGTTTAGGGCCCAGCTCCGTCTGCCCCCAGAAAAAATTGGCCATAAGGCGTTCCAGCTCCTTTAGCACCCCGGATGGCGGGTCCATGACGGCTAACACGTGCGTAGGTGTGGCAGAGAGCACATGCTTAATAAGTATGAGTCGCCCCCCCTGGGAGAGGATCTTTTTCTACCAGCCCGCAAGTTTAGCAATGAATTTATCGATTAGGAATTGGAAGTATTCTTTTTTCCTACGTCCTGCATATAGGTTGCATCCCAAATAAGGAAGCGGCAGAGTTCCATGCCTGAAACCAGTCATCTGTTGAATTCGACGAATCTGGCTAGTTCCACACCGCCTCGATGCTATGAATAAACTCTTGTGATTGTTAATCCGCTGGCCTGTTGCAGTTTGGTATAAATTTAAGAACCGAACCAAATTCCCGACCGACCTTCTATCTCCGCGCGAAAAAATGATGATGTCGTCAGCAAAGGACAAGTGAGTGACCCGAACGCAACCACGTGACGTTGCATAGGGAACCACTCTGCCCCCCTCGACCTGTGCATTCAGTCCCCTACTTAGAGCCTCAGATGCCAGAATGAAGAGGAGGGGGGACAGAGGATCGCCTTGCTTAATCCCACGGGAGGCCTGGAAAAAACCTTTGGACCTGCCATTGACCAACACAGAGAACCAGCTGTGGGAGAGGTTATTTAAAATAGGCAAAATGAATCGGTAGTCAAAACCAAACTTGCAAAGTAGCTGCCGTAGGAAACACCATGACACCCTATCAAAAGCCTTCATCATGTCCAGCTTGAAGATGCAGTTATTTCCCCGTGCCCTCTTGTCAATGGAGGCAATCATTTCTTGCGCCAAGAGCACGTTTTCAGCAATATCACGACCAGGGCAGAAAGCGGATTGCTCCGCAGAAACAATGCCCGAGAGGATTGGCTGCAAACGATTAGCAAGGACCTTTGTAAAAATCTTGTTTACAAAGGTGCACAGGCTAATGGGCCTAAAATCGGCAAACATAGATGGGTTTGGCTTCTTCGGGATTAGGACAATCAAAGTGCTAGCAATTCCTTTTGGGATAGGAGTCCCAGCTAAAAAATCCTTAGTCGCTGCTAAGATGTCAAGAGCTACGATATTCCAGCAGTGACGGAAAAAAATGCCAGTGAATCCATCCACACCCGGGGCACTATCCTTATCGAGGTCGAAAACCACCCTCTTGACCTCCTCCATGGTTACCTCCCCCAATAAGACATCGTTTTGATGCTCAGTCACGAGCCGCGGAATGTGTACCAGCAGATCATCCACGTCGCTAACCTCCTCAGCTGTAAGAAGACTCTGGAAAAAACCAACCGCTTCCTGGCCAATGCTGTCTTCATCCTCAAGCCAACTCCCCCCCGCATCCTTAATGCGATGTATAGCCAGCTTCGAGCGCTTCTCCCTCACTGAAGCATGGAAGTAGCGTGTATTGCAATCCCCATCCTTTAACCACCGTAGGCGGGCCTTTTGACGCCAGTAGTCCTCTTCCACCCGAAGACTGCGCAATAGGATGCCTTTGGCCCGATGGAGCTCAGCTCTCGCCTCGTCCGTCGGGGCAGCCTCGAACAAAATTTCCTTTTGCTGGACCTCAAACTCGTTCTGCCGAACAACCTGAAATATGTTGCCAAAATGTTGCCTGCTCCAGTGGCGTAAGCATGCCTTCAAGCGTTTTAGCTTGAAAGCCAACCGGTACATACCATATCCCTGTGTAGGAAGTTCCCAATTGCTCTGCACCGTCGATTGAAACTCCGAGCTAGAAACCCAGAAATTTTGAAACTTAAAAGGCTTGGGAGCACTAGCATCAGCCCCCCGCAGATGCACCAATAAGGGCGTATGATCAGAGGTGGCCCGATTTAGATGCTGGACCGAAGTATTTGGTAGGAAACTGAGCCATTGGTGATTGGCCGGGACCCTATCCAACCGCTTCCATATCCTAGATCCTGACCGAACGCCAGACCAAGTATATGAGGTTCCAGAGTAAGGCAACTCCTGAAGATGACAGTCTGAGATTGCTGTGTTAAAATCAGAAATGGCTCCCAGGTCCTGATGTGCTCGACCCGTATACTCTGTCAGCGTACGGATAGCATTGAAGTCCCCCCTACCAACCACGGCCTTGTGATCGAGCTAGCAAGAGCGCGGAGTTCCGACCACAGAGCATGCCTTCCCACCCTTGTACATTTAGCATAAATGAAAGAGGCAAAGAAAGTCCCGGTCCAAGAGTCATGACCCGCCATGACATGGAGGACTTGCTCTGAGTTGTGCATGACATTAAAATGAAAACCACACCGCCAAAAGACCCAGATCTTATTTGAGGGATTAAATAAACAAAAATCAAAAGATAACTTCAACCGCAAGCTTTCAATATTGAAAGCTTCAGCCATAGGCTCTAAGAGTACTAAAACAGCAACTTGATGAACACGAATTAATAAACGCAAGCGACTTACAGAGAGTCTGTTCGTCGCTCCCCTAATATTCCAAATAAGCAAATTATTCATTGGAGGTAGAGTGAAAAGGTACCGTAATGGCTTTAGCAGCTTGCCGTGTCAAGACCTGTCGGGTCAGAGGGGTGGTAGCTCGCTTCTTCCTTGCCTTTCGCGAGAGTACCATGGTGAAACCATCTGCCTCCCGTTCAGCAAACTTCTGCTGAACCCGAGGCCCCAGTGCCTTGCTGAACTGCTGAAAAGAGGCAACCAGTGTCTTCCTATCACGCGCACCCACCTCTGGCAAATCCTCCCCATCCGAAAGGGAGCCTTGGGGGGACAGCTTCTCATGCGCAACTTGCTGGATTTGCGAATCATCGCAGATACGACCCAAGACTGGAGAGGTTGCAGAAACTTTCAAGACAGGAGCGGGAGCACCGCTATCCTCAACCTGGCCCGCCGCAACCTGCCCACCATCTAGGCACACGCAACTAGAGCACTCAACCTGACCGCTGCCCACCTGCGCCTGTCGAGCCATAGAGACATGTGATGGCTGCCCCAGTTCTTCATTCTTCTGGTTTGGGCCAGTTCTGGTGATGAGATACGCTAGTTGCGGAGCTTTGGATTGCTTTGCACCAGTCGTGTCTTCGTGGGTCTGGGCTACCGCCGCCGCCGTCAGAGGAGTGCCCCTGGAACCATTCCTGCGATGTTTGTGCTGTCGACAGCCATCACTGGAGTGCCCCTGTCTATTGCAAAGAGGGCAATACAGCGGCAGGTTCTCGTAGAGGAGGCGTTGCCAGAAGCCAGAGTTGCCTGTCCCAATCCAGATACGCTCGGGTAGGTCCTGTGAGACATCAAGATCCACGCAGATGCGTGCCACACTGGGCCTCGACAAAGATGCAGTTGCGGTATCAATTTGTAGTGGGTTGCCAATGGTGTTGGCAATAGAGAAAAGTGACACCTTATCAAAAAAATGGATTGGTAAATGCTCTAATGCAATCCAGACAGGGGCTCGTGAAGATTCACTTGAAACTGTAAAATCTGGGCTCCATTTAAAAACACGCATTGGGAATTCTGCAACGTTCCAGAACCCCTTTGTCCAGCACCGAAGGAAATCTTCCTCCAAGCAAAACCGTATGAGGATATGCCTCTGATCTAGCAAACCGACAGTGAAAGTGGACTTGAAACCGATCGCCAGGAGTGACTTACGAGTGA
Source organism: Coffea eugenioides (assembly GCF_003713205.1). Lineage (NCBI taxonomy): Eukaryota > Viridiplantae > Streptophyta > Magnoliopsida > Gentianales > Rubiaceae > Coffea > Coffea eugenioides. Next base: position 47,477 of record NW_020862944.1, read on the forward strand.
CATCTAGACTTGGCCTGCCATGGGAAAATTTTCCGACCACAGCAAAAGTGAAAGGAGCAGAAAGCTTTGCAATATCCTCTGCCGAGAAAAGGACGGCCGGCTCTCCACGGTATTGTGCAGCAGTCTTGATCTTGCAAGGAGATGATGAGGGTGACGGCTGCGCCTGGAGCACAGCCGCAAAGGAGCGGCCAGCCCCCCCTCCAGGCGGCTGAAAGCCAGCCATGCAGAAAACCTAAACTACCAAAAATAGACGCACGGCAACCCTATGCTAGAGAGAACTATTACACACTACTCTTGACCTATAAAATATAAAAAGACATATAAATAAAGACTCATGATCTCCCTCTAATGATGCTTAATTTGTGATTAGTGGTAGTATAAGGTGCAATATTATGGGTTATTTCTTGATTTGTGGTTGAAGTGATGAAGTTTTATTATTTTTGGGGATTTTTCTGTTTTAATATGAACATGATTTTGTGGCTATCTATGATGATTAGAAATGGTATATAATGACTCTAGGAGGTGGAAAAAGTGGGTAATTACAACCAATTTCTGTTTTGGAAGAAATTTTGAAAAGTTAGGGTTTGGTTAGGGAACATTCTGCCCGAATTTATAGCTCCTAGTTAGAGGCCGAATTGGCCTTGGCTTAAAACATTAAAGTTGTAGGGAATGACATTTTAGAGGTGCCTACAAAATTTCAGGTCAATCGGAATATTTTAGAATGATAAAATTCGAAATTACCCTTGCTGTTCTGGTTTTATCCGAATGTAAGAATTGTGCCTGTAATTGGTTTTTTTGGCTGGAATTGCTTCAGAATTGGTTGTTGAGGTCTTCTGATGAAATGTAGCCCTGTTTCTTAGATTTCAGTTGGTTTTGGAATTTCTGGTTTTGGACTTGGATAGCCTGATTTATGATGTTTCCGCTAGAATGCGTTCTGTGAATCTGTTTTTGTGATTCTGGTGTAGTATCTTGCATTTTTGACCTGGTTGCACTCAAAACTGGGTTGAGTGACCTTCTGTAATGTTGTAACCCTGTCTTTTAGCTTCGAAACGGTGGGTCTTTTACCTTCATCCGGTAATCATAGTGCCTTGGGTGCCATTACCGTAAAAAGAGGTCAAAAACTGTTTTTTTTTCAGGGCAAAGCTAAATCCATTTTCGGATTTTCTGGTTTTCTCTAATGCTTGTATTTGCTTATGGAACCCTATTGGGGTCGTATTTGGCATTGGTTTATGACTCGTTATCGAGTCTCATTGTACTTGTTTGCATGTTTTAGGGCGTGACGTTGGTGGACGACATTCTTTTGACGGAAGTGCATGAAACCTCATTTGCAAGCTTGGTGAGTGTACTACTCACTTGTGTGTTACTATATGGCTTTGAATGTGAATTGCTTGAAGTGAATTGAATGTGAATTGATTGAAGTGAGAGCATACTTTATCACTCTCACTTATTGTTTACTATGTTATTGGAATGTTATACGAAATGTTACATGAAATGAAAGTACATGGCTTGGTGTCGTTTGGACGAGTATCCTGTAACGACCCCATTTTCCCCTAAGGCGAACCAGAGGGGTCAACGGGCCGCCTGCCCAGCTCTCGCCAGGACTCAATCATTCCCTACAGTCCTCGAATGAATTACAAGATAAAACTCAACTTTTACATCATATTCTCCAAAATTTACATATCACAATCGAAGCGGAAACTAGTTCTAAGCGAAAAATGTAGATTTACATCCGATTCAATTCCAAATATTTATACAAGCCCAAAAGTACATAAATCAAAACCAAAACTAAACTATACAAGATGTACGCCATCCAGCCACACAAAGATCCAAATACAAGGTCTTCCTTTACCTCGATCCCTGTGGGGAGAAGAAGATAATAGGGGGTGAGCTAGAAGCTCAGCGAGTGACCAGTAAAATCAACAGCCAAGTATATTTCACAATAAAGCATTAATATGATGTCATGATGCAGTAATCAAATGTTCATTTATTGCTCATGTGAGCCAGTGAAGTTCTTGTACTTAAATATCCAATGCTCGTTTAGATCATGTAACCATGAAACAGAAGTAAGGAGCCATCGTGCTCCAAAGAACGTGTAAACAATAGTGGAGACATTGGTTCTAAGCACAAGACTTTTCAGGAACTCATTGGAGCCAAATTATGTCATGGCACACACCCGAACCCCCAAATGATATGCAATGGAGTAATAAATGCAAGAATTAGTTCAAAAGTAACTTTGGGACAGTCGAGGGATCACTCACACAAAATATAGTGCTTCAAGTATTCACGTTCAACTATACTCCAGGTTTGAAGTCCAGCTCTGCGATAAAAATCCAATTTGAGAACTTGAAACACGAGTAAGATTCGAAACTTAAACGTTCCGTTCATTAAGAATCAACCAATTGAAATTCATTTGAAAGGCATTCGTGAAACACTTGCTCGCTTTTCAAATCATAAGGTTTTGTAGTATAGATACTTGGAAATAACACTTGAGTTGAAAGTACAAGGAAATACAAGTTTACATTGGCCATTATGTCTTTTCCTCAAGGGTACAAGTTCGGCCAAGTCCTAATGTATAACCCTCGATAAACAAAGTAGCAAAGGTGCTTGCTAGTTCAAGTAATAATCACTTAACTTTACACAAGTTACAAGTCTCGTTTCCTAGTCCTCGAGTATAAATTCGGGCAGCATGCCCTTTTGTGTTTACCTAATTTTCCAGCCTTTTAGGCTTCATTGTTTTTCTCAAACACAACCCAACATCATACATATCAGCAATTTATGTCAAGAGCCGTTCCATAGGCTCACAATATCATAATAACAAGAATCGCATTAAGTACAAGTGCAGAAATTCAATTTAGTTCAAGACAGATTTGACGTACAAATGCGGAAATAACATATCCGAGGCTACGCTTATCGGATTAAAACGAAACCTAGGCCTTTTCGAAGCTAAGACACAGAGATACAACATTCATGAAGGTCACTTAGTCCAGTTCCTAATGTAACTTAGTCAAATTCTCGAATTACTAAACCAGAAACCAATTCGTCGGCTGTTTAAATGCAGAACACTGTAATGGACATAACTCAGTGTACACAAGTCCGAATCAGGTTTTCTATGAGGCATTTTAAAGCTACTTCAGAACACTACAACTTTTATGTTTTGGCCCAGAGCTAAATCAGAATGGATCCTGGTCAAAAATCGTGATAAACTGGACTGAACTGAAGAAACGGACTGCTGGGAAATTCTTAAAACAGTAGGGGTATTTTGGACTTTTCACGTTCTGCGTTGCTCCGATTGAGCTGAAATTTTATAGGCACCTATAAAACATCATTTCCTACAACTTTCCTTCTTTGACCCAAGGCCAATTCGGCCTCTAACACATAGATACAAATTCGGACAGAAATGATCAAGAATTTTCCAGAAATCTGGAATTTGTAGTTTCTAGTGAAATTTTCCCTAATTTCTCACTCCAATCACTCCCAAAACACCTTATAAAACCTCAATGGTAACATACAAGTATCACACATCAAGTTGGGCAGAAATTCCACAGCCCTAGTTCATCAATTAAATTGGGGAAAAACTTCTACACATGCTAGCATCCATGAATCCACCACCAATCAAGCTACTAAGCTTACTTTAACCATGATTGAAAGAGAAAGTTAGAGAGATATCATCCTCTTACCTTGATTTGAGTTCTCCAAGGGTAGCCCAAGCCTTCTCTTTCCAAAATTTCACCACCAAACACTAGCTAATCACTCAAGGAGAAGATTAATCGGTTTGGTTTGGTTTGATTCTTGCTTTATAGATGAATCCAAGAAGAAATGAAGAGGTTTCTCTCTTATTCTTCCTCTCTCCCTCTCTCGGCTCTTAGCAGCAGAAATAAGGTGGAAGACTTAGCTAATTTGGGATATAAGAAGGTAAGATGGTTAAGTAAGGTCTTGGTCATTCATTTGCCAACACTTGGCACTACCACATCCACTCAATTTATTTCTTTCTTTCCTTGCATAATTAGTCAACATTTTCGGTCAGACTTAGCTGATATTGAGAGGATATTTTGCTCAAAAATCAATGAGCTTGTAGGGTAAGAAAGTGGTGGTCAAATGGTGCGTTCAAACGGTAGTGCGCGGGACCCGCCGGTTCGCGCCGTTTTTCTTAAAAACTCACGTACAAGGGTTTTTACTTCCCATTCACTAACCTTATATCATTGCCACTAGTCACATATTATTTCTCACTTAAAAGTCACTTTTATTCACCAAATTTAATCCTTGCTCCATACCGAAAATTCATCCGGCGAGAAAATCGGGAAAACCTAATTTTGCTCAATTTGAAACCGAAGTGAAAAATCCTATTTTCTAGGTTCATTGGCACTTATTGTGGGGTGATTGAGTAGTATGGCCATTATAAAGTGGTATTTGTCAAAGAAAAGGGAATTTTAAGAAAAATATAAGGAATTTGCACGGCTTCTGGCCGGATTTTCCCACAAAACTCTATTCACCAGAAATTTTTCCCTTTTCTTCTGCCTCGGGGCGTCACATATCCAACGACTACAATTGTTATCTTTGAGCTCAACCCCATTGGTAGTTGATTGAATCGAGCCGGCGAGGGCTTGGTCGTGCCAATTAATGATCCTTGGGGAAATGTTATATGGAATCTTGTAGTATGAGAGACTCTTGATTCCGGTATACTCGAGTAATACCAAAGTGCAAGTGTTTGGAGTTCGGGCCCGGTAGGGGTATGTTGGGTGGAAGGAATGGAAGTAAAGTGGGGTCTGCGGTTGGTTACTTTTAAACATTGACGGAGAGTCAATGAACTTCGATCAAGAATGCAAATGCGGAAAAGGGCTCTTGAGAGCCGCCCGTATCCTTTTGTCACTACCATTAATGTGTGCCTTTGTTTACTTCTGATGATTTTGAATGAAAAGCTTGATGCTTATATGAACTTGGTTGTTTGAGTGGTACCATCTCACTGGGCAATTAGCTCACCTCGTTCCTTTTGTTTTCCTTACAGGAATCTGACTGCTTTTGGAATGACTTTTGATAATTGGTTGCCGAATGAACTAAATGAATATCTCTATTGTATAGTTTATGAATTGAAACCCTAAATGTGCCTTTGGGGCCGTTTTCACTTTTATTTTGGCAACCGTACATGTATTAATTTTTGAGTAACTTTCCTATTCCATTTTGGCTTGTAAACGCTGAATTAGATGTTGTATATTTATCTTTGATGTTTAGTTGGGTTCTGACGGGTCGGTTACTATTCATAGTCGACTCCGGATTTCATTTTTTTCATTTTGGGTTATTTTGCCATTTTGACTGGTTTACGCGCGTTATAAGTTTCGAAACGCAATAGATCGCTCTAACTGCACTGTTAGTCCTAGCGAGAGCTGGGCAGGCAGTCCGCTAACCCCTCTGGTTCGCCTTAGGGGAAGGTGGGGGTGTCACAGGTGGTATCAGAGCCTAGGTTTGAATTAGCCTGGGTGTAATATAAATGCTCGATTGGAGGGTTCATTGTTTATGGCCTTTAAGATTATTTATGGTTAATTGCTTTTGGTGTAGGATGGACGGATCTAGTGGACCGAGCGGTGACCCTGCAGGCGAGCGACCTCGTGGAGCGCTCCCAGTGATACCGTTCCAGATACTGCCAGGAGGTGCCGTCGTGCGCTGGAGCCCGTCTAACCGTCTCCGACGGTGTGAGTGTCGACATAAGTATGCCTATCCTAACGCTCTCGTCTTTGCAGTGGACGCGGAGAGTAAGGAGTTGGCCGGAGAGAATGCTAGACTGGAGGTCGAGGTGACCCAACTTAGGGCGGCCAATGAGAGACTGGCCGAGCGCATTGAGGGTTTGAAGGACGATGTACTTGAGGCGGAGGATAGGGTTGATGACCTTTGCGCTCAGCTGAAGGAAGTCCAAGAGCGCGAGAGTAAACGAGCTCGCAAGGTGAAGGTTCGAGCTGCATTGATCCTGAATCTTTGCGCGGACGTGGTTGAGGGCGTGAGTGACGAGGACTCTTGCGCGGGTCCTGAGGCTGGGGTTGGATCCACTCCGTTGGGTGGGTCTAATAGCTTGTCGTCGGTTTAGGACAGGACTTCTAGGGTTTGTTTTGGATAGTTTTGGTTTTGTATATAGGATGGATAGGGAGAAGGGCTTTAGCTAATCGTTTTGTACGTTTAGATTAGCTACGTGTATATTTCTTTTGTTGAGGCCATTCCCTTGGGGATTGTCCATGTTTGTACTCGACTTGACTGATTGTTAATATGTGTACTGTTTGCCTTGCTTGGAATGTATATATTTGTTTGGAAAGGTTTTGAGTTTACTTACATACATTGTTTTATATTGGTTTAGTACCATTGCCTAGATTAAGTAAAAGTTTATGGAAGGAACACGTAGTGGACGGGGACGTGGGCGCGGATATAGACAACCCACACCGGATAGGGGTACTGGAGAAACCTCTACTGGACCTAACCCTGACCCCAATGTGCAAATCGCTGTTGCTATGCAGCAAATGACTAACTTGCTGGCACAAGTGGTGCAGCAACAGGGCCAGAACCCAAACCTTAACCCCGGAAACCCTGGCAACCACATCGAGAGCGAAGACAGAGCTCTCGAACGTTTTCAAAAGTTTGCTCCACCCAAATTCATTGGGGGGCCAGATCCGGATGTTACCGAGAGATGGCTCGAGAAGATGGTCGATATTTTTGCGGCCTTGCACTACACCGATGAATGGCAGGTGACTTTTGCCGTATTCCAGTTAGAAGGGGCGGCCCGTTCCTGGTGGAACGTCATACGACAAAAATGGGAACGGGAACAAACGCCCAGGACTTGGTTGAATTTTATCAGGGAATTTAACGCGAAATTCTTCCCTCCTCTAGTTCAGGAGAGAAAGGAAGACGAGTTCATCCGACTCCGCCAAGGAACTCAATCGGTGGCGGAATACGAGAACCAGTTCACCCGTTTGTCCAAATTTACGCCTGAGTTGATCATGACCGAGCAACGGCGGATTAGGCATTTTATTCAGGGCCTAAACGTCGAAATCCAAAAGGACCTCGCAGTGGCTCAAATCAATGCTTTTAGCGAGGTCGTAGAAAAGGCCCAAAGGGTAGAGAGTGCTCGATTGCAAGTCCGGAACTTCCAGGCTAAAAAGCGGGGCTTTCCTGGAAGCAGTTCCGGACAAGGGGATAAAGGTACTCCCTCCAAGTTTGGACGCGGAGCTGGAGGTAGACGACAGTCAGGTTCCGGCAGAGGGGCTCAGTCTAGGGGTGGCCCAGCCGGCAGAGGCCAAGGTGGAAACTTCCAAAAAGGTTCAGGTTCGGCGTCCCGTGGACCTTGCGGGTACTACGGAAAGCAGAATCACTCTGAAGACAATTGCTGGAAGAAGGGAGGCAAATGTCTGCGTTGCGGAAGCGCAGACCACCAGCTTGCTACCTGCCCACTCTTAAAGCAAGACGGAAGGGGAACTCAAACCACGCCAAAGACTAATTCGGGGCAGAATAAGGGAAATGAGGCGAAACCTAAGGTGGCAGCGCGAGTATATTCATTAGAACCTCAACAGGTCCCAGATTCCTCTGAGGTCGTAGAAGGTACGATCCCTATTTTCCACCGTTTTGCCAAAGTTTTAATTGATCCTGGTGCCACTCATTCCTTTGTTAACCCTGATTTTATGTGTGGCATCGATATAAAACCTGCTAGTTTACCATACGACCTAGAAGTTAGTACACCTACGGGGAATCAACGTTTGGTTACTAGTATGGTTTATAGGGATTGTGAAGTGTGGGTAGGAGAGAAAAGATTGTTAGGGGATTTGATAAGTCTGGTCATTAAGGGGTATGATGTGATTTTGGGTATGGATTGGCTAGCCAAGTATAATGCCCAACTGGACTGTAAAACAAAAGTGGTAGAGTTCCGCATCCCTGGTGAGGTAACCATAAGATTGGATATAAGGGGTAGGTTAGCCTCATCCGCTTTGATTTCGGGCATTCGGGCTAGGAAATTGCTAAGTCGAGGGGCGCAAGGATTTTTGGCCTTTTTGATTAACACCCCCACAGATAAGTTGAAAGTGGAGGATGTGCCCATAGTGAAGGAATTTTCGGACGTGTTTCCTGATGAGTTGGTAGCTTTGCCTCCGGAAAGAGAAATTGAGTTTAAAATAGACCTATTACCGGGATCCTCACCTATCTCAAAAACACCATATCGAATGGCTCCTGCCGAGCTCAAGGAGCTAAAGTTACAATTATAGGACCTTCTGGAGCGGGGATTCATTCAAGAGAGTGGGTCTCCTTGGGGAGCTCCTGTACTTTTTGTGAAGAAAAAGGATGGTGGGTTGAGGATGTGTATCGATTATCGGGGCTTGAATAATATTACAATTAAAAATAAGTATCCACTGCCCCACATCGATGAGCTATTTGATCAGTTGCAAGGAGCGGTGGTCTTCTCGAAACTGGACCTCCGCCAAGGGTATTACCAGTTATTAATCAGAAAGGAGGATATTCCGAAGACCGCCTTCAACTCGAGATATAGGCATTACGAGTTCGCAGTTATGCCCTTCGGACTGACCAATGCTCCTGCCGCCTTCATGGACCTAATGCATAGAGTTTTTAAGCCCTACCTGGATCGCTTTGTAGTGGTCTTCATCGATGACATCCTGGTCTATTCGAAGACCCGTGAAGAGCATGAGCAGCACTTGAGGATTGTTTTACAAACTCTAAGAGATCATCAACTGTACGCCAAGTTCAGTAAGCGCGAATTTTGGTTGGAGAAAATTACTTTTCTGGGGCACGTAATTTCTCAATAAGGTATTTCAGTTGACCCGGCGAAAGTAGAAGCTGTGACTAATTGGAAGAGGCCAGAAAATCCCACAGAGGTCCGCAGCTTTCTAGGACTGGCTGGATATTACCGGCGTTTCATCAAGAACTTTTCCAAACTAGCCGGTCCTCTAACCGACTTGACAAAGAAACATGGTCGGTTCATTTGGAATGCTCGAAGTGAGGCAAGTTTGCATGAGTTAAAGAAGAGATTGACCATGGCTCCAGTTCTCGTCTTGCCAAATGGAGGTGACGGATTTGCCGTGTATACGGACGCGTCACGAGAAGGCTTGGGTTGTGTACTAATGCAGAACCGTAATGTGATCTCTTTTTGCCTCTAGGAAGTTGAAACCTCACGAGCAAAATTACCCGACGCATGATCTGGAGCTAGCTGCCGTTGTTTTCGCTCTTAAAAAGTGGAGACACTACTTATACGGAGTAACTTTCGAGGTTTACTCCGATCATAAAAGTCTGAGATACCTCTTCTCCCAGAAGGAATTGAACATGAGGCAACGGCGGTGGATGGAATTTTTAGAAGGATTACGATTGTACTATCAACTACCATCCAGGAGAGGCAAACGTGGTGGCTGATGCCCTAAGTCGCAAAGCTCAGGTCGCAAGCTTAATGATTAAAGAGTGGAAGTTGCTCGAGTCGGTTTGTGAGTGGAAACCCTGTCTTGGGAGCCATAAGGTGATTTTTGGCAATCTTAAAGTGACTTCCACCTTCTTGGAAATGATTAAAGAAGCTCAAAAGGAAGATTCACTAGTGCAGAAGTGGGGAGAGAAAGTGGGAAAAGGAGAAACCACTGATTTCAATTTTGGTCCTGAGGGTATTTTAAAATACCGAAATCGAATAGTGGTGCCGAAGAATGAATCATTGAAAACGGAGATTCTAGAGGAAGCTCATCGATCCAAGTATACAATCCATCCGGGTAGCAGTAAAATGTATCAAGACCTGAAAGGAACCTATTGGTGGGACAATATGAAGAAGGAAATCGCTCGGTACGTGCAAAAATGTCTCATTTGCCAACAAGTTAAAGCAGAGCATCAAAAACCATCGGGCTTGTTACAACCCCTTGAGATACCTGAATGGAAGTGGGAAAACATCACCATGGATTTCGTCTCAGGTTTGCCGCGGACGCAGCGAGGGCAAGATGCCGTTTGGGTGATCGTCGATCGATTAACCAAGTCGGCCCATTTCTTGCCGGTGAACATGAAATATTCCATGGACAAGTTGGCTCAACTGTACATGGACGAGATCGTGAAGCTGCACGGTGTTCCTGTAAGCATCGTCTCCGATCGAGATCCACGTTTCGTATCTCGATTTTGGCAAAAGTTCCAGGAGACTCTAGGGACGAAACTCAACTTGAGCACAACCTATCACCCTCAGACGGATGGACAATCGGAACGAACCATTCAAACTCTCGAGGACATGCTACGAACTTGCATTCTGGATTTTGGAGGCAACTGGGGTCAACACATGACCTTAGTAGAGTTTGCGTACAACAATAGCTACCATTCGTCGATTCAAATGGCTCCATATGAAGCACTATATGGACGAAAATGCCGATCACCAATTTACTGGGATGAAGTTGGCGAGAGGAAGGCATTAGATCCAACCACTATTCCATGGATGGAGGAAGCTCGAGAAAAGGTCAAGGTGATACGGAAACGACTCCAAACAGCTCAAAGCCGACAAAAGAGCTACGCAAACAAGCGAAGAAAAGACTTGGAGTTCGAGGTTGGAGACCATGTATTTCTTAAAGTCACACCTTTACGAAGTGTCACAGCGGGCAAAGGAAAGAAGCTACAACCGCGGTTCGTTGGACCCTACAAGATTCTCCAAAGAATAGGAGCGGTAGCGTATCGATTAGAGCTGCCGTCCAGTCTCTCTCGAATTTACGACGTTTTCCACGTCTCAATGCTAAAGAAGTACTATCCTGACCCCTCCCATATCTTACAACCCGAGGAGATCGACGTGGACGAATCGCTTGCTTACGAAGAAAAACCTGTCCAAGTACTTGACCGGAAAGTCAAGGAGCTCAGAAACAAGCAGATTCCGTTAGTGAAGATACTGTGGAGAAACCATGGGGTAGAGGAAGCAACTTGGGAAGTGGAAGAGGAGATGCGAACGAAGTACCCTAACCTTTTCGTGAGTTAAGGTGAGAAATTTCGAGGACGAAATTCTTTTAAGGGGGAGAGAGTGTGAGAACCCGTAATTTGTTATTTTCTAGGTTTTAGGATTTTCCATGGCTTGTTTTCTGTATTTTCGTGATTAGGAACATTTCTACATAATTTTAAGGAGCAGATATAATTTTTAAATGATTTTTCTAGTATCAAATAGATTTTTAGAAATTAAGAGCGTATACCGGACGTGGGACCCACTAGTGCGAAAAGTTCGAAAAAATTCGATCAATTAGGTTAAGTTTTGGATACTGGAATTAATTTACCGGGTGTTAAGAGATAAGGAGAGGATGCTAAATGGATTGGTGTGAGAGGGAACCAAGAGATAGAGATGCATTTAAAGGGTGACAAGTGTCACCATAGGAGTGGTTTGACCTTTTTGAACACTATTCACCCTTTTTCCAATTTGGTTAAAATAACTTAAATTTGACCAAAATTCACTCCAAAATTCACTTCTTGAAGCCGGTTCTCTCTCTCAAGAAAGGAAGAAAGAAACTCTTCAAGTTTTGCTTCCATTTAGCTCAAATCCATCCAACCAACCATTGAAACTTGCAATTTCTCCATAAAACCTCTTCAATTAGTGTTAGTGAGTTGATTTGTGGAGTTAGTTGGAAAGCTAAGAGGACCTATTGCTCCCTCTCTCTTGTTTCTAAGGTAAGTTGAGAAGAACCATTCTCCTCCCTCTAATGATGCTTAATTTGTGATTAGTGGTAGTATAAGGTGCAATATTATGGGTTATTTCTTGATTTGTGGTTGAAGTGATGAAGTTTTATTATTTTTGGGGATTTTTCTGTTTTAATATGAACATGATTTTGTGGCTATCTATGATGATTGGAAATGGTATATAATGACTCTAGGAGGTGGAAAAAGTGGGTAATTACAACCAATTTCTGTTTTGGAAGAAATTTTGAAAAGTTAGGGTTTGGTTAGGGAACATTCGGCCCGAATTTATAGCTCCTAGTTAGAGGCCGAATTGGCCTTGGCTTAAAACATGAAAGTTGTAGGTAATGACATTTTAGAGGTGCCTACAAAATTTCAGGTCAATCGGAGTATTTTAGAATGATAAAATTCGAAATTACCCTTGCTATTCTGGTTTTATCCGAATGTAAGAATTGCGCCTGTAATTGGTTGTTTGGGCTGGAATTTCTTCAGAATTGGTTGTTTAGGTCTTCTGATGAAATGTATCCCTGTTTCTTAGCTTTCATCTGGTTTTGGAATTTCTGTATTTGGACTTGGATAGCCTGATTTATGATGTTTCCGCTAGAATGCGTTCTGTGAATCTGTTTTTGTGATTCTGGTGTAGTATCTTGCATTTTTGACCTGGTTGCACTCAAAACTGGGTTGAGTGAGCTTCTGTAATGTTGTAGCCCTGTCTTTTAGTTTCGAAACGGTGGGTCTTACACTTTCATCCAGTAATCGTAGTGCCTTGGGTGCCATTACCGTAAAAAGAGGTCAAAAACTGTTTTTTTTCAGGGCAAAGCTAAATCCATTTCCGGATTTTCTGGTTTTCTCTAATGCTTGTATTTGCTTATGGAACCCTATTGGGGTCGTATTTGGCATTGGTTTATGACTCGTTATCGAGTCTCATTGTACTTGTTTGCATGTTTTAGGGCATGACGTTGGTGCACGACGTTCTTTTGACGGAAGTGCATGAAACCTCATTTGCAAGCTTGGTGAATGTACTACTCACTTGTGTGTTACTATATGGCTTTGAATGTGAATTGCTTGAAGTGAATTGAATGTGAATTGATTGATGTGAGAGCGTACTTTATCACTCTCACTTATTGTTTACTATGTTATTGGAATGTTATACGAAATGTTACATGAAATGAAAGTACATGGCTTGGTGTCGTTTGGACGAGTATCCAACGACTACAATTGTTATCTTTGAGCTCAACCCCATTGTTACAATGTTACAATGTTACCGTGAACTTGTAATATTTGACCCTACTCTTGAACTTCTTCGTACTCATGTGGTTGTAGACCGGCTACTACTTTTCTGTAGCGGTTGAACTGAACCTCTCTGGTGGGGCATTGCCTGTTGTGTTGTCCAGCACCGCCATTCTTCTGGCGAGGCATGCCTGTTGTGTTGTCCAGCACCACCAGGGATGAAATACTTGAACGGAGGCTCTCTGGCGAAGTTTAGCCGTTGTGCGAACTTGTTGTGTTGTCCAGCACCACCAGGGCCAACTTACTGAACTGAAATTCTTTGGTGAAGCATAGCCGTTGTGCTAGCTTGTTGTGTTGTCCAGCACCACCAGGGATGAATTTTGATTTGAAGCTTCGCTATACCCTGAATGTCTTCCAATATCTGGGACATTAAGTCCGATTTCAAGCCTTTTGCCTGTTTTATCTGGTTACGCGATTAACTCCCTACTGGACCACTGGACCATGACTATTTGATAAGTTGGATTGGCGTGATACTGAGTACTTGAATTTGATAAGTGATTTACAAGATCATGAATTGTGATAAGTAAGATTAGAATGTTTCTTAGTATTTGACTGACTTTGGGAAAAACAACTTGGACCTGGTGAATACGAGTTGGAGTAGATGGAATTCTACTGCTTGATTGGTTTCTGAGCGATATCTTGACCGGCTTTATATAGGAGTTAGAATGTCGAGGACGACATTCTTTTAAGGGGGAGAGAGTGTGAGAACCCGTATTTTCCCTTAATATTTTTCCTAGGGTTTTTCCCCTTTAATTGCATGTTTTCTGCATTTTCTGGCTTAGAGAATTTTCTTGGTGGATTTTATGGATAAATATAGTTTTTAGATGAGTTTTCTAGTATTGGGTAGTTTTTGAAAAATTACGGATAGATTACGGACGTGGGCCCCACTAGCGCGAAAAGTTCGGAAAAATTCGGTCAATAAGATTAAATTCCGGATACTGTGTAAAATTTATCGGGTGTTAAGAGATAAGTAGAGTGTGTGATATGATTGATGTGAGAGAGAAAAAGAAGTGATAAGAGTGCATTAATGGAGTGACATGTGTCACACAACCATTGGTTGGACTTTGTTGGCAACTATTCACACTTTTGCCTTTTGACCAAATTGAGTAAATATCTTGAAAAATTGCTCAAAAATCACCATTTTCTTCTCCTTCATGGCCGATTCTTCCTTGAGCAAAGAAGAAAGAAATTCTTCAACTTTCTAGTTTCCATTTCACTCAATCTTCCAAAACCAACCACATAACTTAGATTCTACTCCATAAAATTCCTCCCTTGGGTGCTAGTAAGTAGTTTAGTGAAGTTTGTTTGAAGACTTAAGGTGTCCAACATCTTCCTCTCTCTTAATTTCTTGGTAAGTGATGCTTGAACACCCTACTACACCTAATGATGTTTATGTTATGCTTAGAAGTAGCTTGAGTGATGGTATATGTGATTTATTTCTTGGTTTGCAGTGATTTGGTTGAGTTTTTTTATTTTTTGAGGAATTTTCTGGTTTCATATGATCTTGATGGTGTGGTTGTTTTTGATGGTTGGTAATAAGGGGCTTTGACTCTAGTGGGTGTGAATTGTTGATAAATGCAATCAATTTTGGGTTTGGAATGAAATGTGAAAAGTTAGGGTTCATGAACCCCTAATCTGTCCGAAATTTTAGGTCATAGATAGAGGCCGAATTGGACTTTTCTCAAAACATGAAAGTTGTAGGTATTGATGAGTATGAAGTTCCTACAAAATTTCAGGGCATTTAGAGTAGTATAGAGTGAGTTATGCCGTTTTTACTGTTGCTGTTTTTGGTGAACAGAATGTCCGAACTGCGATAGTAATTGCCTGTTTTGACTGGAATTGGTTTGGATTTTGTTATTGGTGTCTTCTGATGAAATGTAGCTTGATGTCTTAGCTTTCATATTCCTTTGGACTCAATGCATTTGGACCTGTGTAGGCTGAGATGGACTGATTACAGTTGTGTGTGATTTGGGAACCTGCAATTACGGTTCTGGCTTGGTTTTCTGCATTTTTGACCTAGTTGTGCTAGGATTTGGACTGAGAGGCCTTCTTCATTGTTGTAGCCCTGTTTCATAGCTTCGAAACGGTGGGTCTTACACCCCCATCCGATAACCGTAGCGAATTTGACGCCATTACCGCATAATAAGGGCAAAACAGTTTTTCTATTCGGGGCCAAGGCTAGTGCTACTTCTAATTTCTGGTTTGCTTATGATGCTTGTTTCTGTATATGAAACCCTATTGGGTTGTGCTTAGTGTTGATTCATGACTCGTTATCGAGTCTTATGGTAATTGTTTACTTGTTCTAGGAGGAAACGGTGGTGCACGACGTTCGTTTAACGACGGTGCATGAAACATCATTTTATCGATTGGTGAGTATACTACTCACTTAAATGTTACAATGTGGCTTTGGTATATGTGAATTTGATGCCTTGACGGCTAATATGGCTATTGAAAATGATTGAGGTGAGGGTGTACTTGACCGCCCTCACCCCCTTGTGATTCCATTCAGGACTGTTTACCGTTTTACTGAAATACTGCACTTGCTATATGAGATATTGAATTCCATTCATGGAAAACTGATTTGGTGTCGTTTGGACGAATGTCCAACGGCCTTACTGTATTACTGAGCTCAACCCCGTAGGTAGTCAATTGGATCGAGCCGGCGAGGGCTTGGTCGTAAATATTGACGTGCCACGGGGACTGTACTGGGGAATCTTGTAGTAATGAGACTCTTGGTTCCGGTATACTCGAGTATTACCAAAATGATTGATTGGAGTGCGGGCCCGGTTGGGGTATGTTTGGTGGAAGGAATGGAGTGAAGTGAGGTCTACGGTCGGGTATTCTTAAACATTGACGGAGGGTCAATGAGATTGGATCAAGAATGTAAGCGTGGAAATGGGCTCTTGAGAGCCATCCGTATCCTTTTACCGACTTGTTTTAATTCTTAATTGTGTACTCGAAATGAAAGATTATGCTTATATGATCCTTGTGCTTATGTGGTAGTAACTCACTGGGCTTAAGCTCATTCCGTTCCATTTGTTTTCCTTACAGGAAAATAATCACTTTTGGAAGCTCATACTTGTTGGTTGTCAAATTGAGCCATGTATATGTCTATTTTGATAGCTCTTTGCATGAAACCCTAATGTATGTTGGGTTCATCTTTTGGATTGGCAAACCGAACCTTGTATGCCTATGATAAATAGTTTTTGACATGCCGATGTGGTTGTAAATGTTGAATGGCTATGTATTAAGGTTTGGTGGGATCTCGGATTCCACTATTCCAAGCATGAGTTATCGTTTTCATGTTCTTATGATTTTGTTATTTTGGTTCTTGTGGCTTGTTCGAGCGCGCTTTTATTTTTCCGAAACGTTCTAGATCGCGTGTAACTGCCCGTAGTCCTGGCGAGAGCTGGGCAGGCAGTCCGCTAACCCCTTTGGTTCGCCTTAGGGGAAGGTGGGGCTGTTACATAGACTACCAAAAATTTACCAATGAATAGATGCAAGACATGGTTCATGAGTCTCATGAAGGTACTAGGTGCATTAATTAAACCAAATGGCATGACTAACCACTCATACAGTCTATGCTTTGTTTTAAATGCAGTTTTCCATTCATCACCTTCTTTCATGCGAATTTGATGGTAAACACTTTTTAAGTCAATCTTAGTAAAAATTATAGCACCATATAGTTCATCAAGCATGTCATCAAGTCGAGGTATAGGATGGTGATACTTTACCATTATGGCATTAATTGCACTACAATCAGTGCACATCCTCCATCCTCCATCTTTTATAGGCACGATTAGAATGATGTTTTATAGGTGCCTGTAAATTTTCAACTCAATCGGAGCAACGTAGCCTGTGAAAAGACCGAAATACCCTGACTGCCCTAGGTGAATCCAGTGATCAGTTTTGAATATTTCACCAATCTGGTCGTGTCCTTTGCACCATGATATGTACTGAACTAGTATTTAGCCAAAACATGAAAGTCGTATTACTATGTCTTAGCTTTCCAACGCCCCTGAGAACGCCTTAATCGGACTTCGGTAGCTTGAGTTATAGCCATTTGAATGTACTGCAGTTAACTAGCCTGTTGGTAGGAATCTGGTTCTGTAAATTGGGAATATGACTTGGATACACTAGAAACTGGACTAAGTGGTCTTCATCAAAATTGTAGCCCTCTGTTTTAGCTTCAAAACGGTATAAATTTCACCTCAATCCAATAAACGTAGCTTCGGTTGTGTCCGTTACGCAAAACAACGTCAAATCTATCTTTCATTTCTGCACATGTCCTTAGCTTGATTTTGTACTTATATGACTTGAGCCTATTGAATGGCTATTGAAATGAGATTATTTTGTGTGTGACTTTGGGATTGATTGAGGAAAAGAATGAAGCCATAAATGGCTAGAAAATAGGTAAATACAAAGGGCGTGCTGCCCAAATTTACGCTCGAGGGCTAGGTAGATATACTTGCGACTTGAGCAAGGTTTGAGAGCGAATACCACTTGAACCATCTAGGATATTAGCGTCTTCTTTTATTGAGGTATATAAGTTAGGACTTAGCCGAAACTTGTACCCTTGGAAAAAATGAAATTTACGACTAATAGAAATACGTTTTCTTTTTCACTTCGACTCAAATAGAGATTTTAAAGTTTTACGAGTGAGCATAAGTTTTACAAATAGTTTACTTATGTCCTTTGGTTTCACTGTACTCTTCTCACTACCAAAACCATATTTATATTTTGTACTAGTACGTATTCGAATTTTCTTTGAATCACTTAAATCTTTGATAGTTGAAACATAATGTGTTCTTTTGATTATATTAGGGTTCCTTGGTGATTAAGGGTAATACCCGGAAGAACACTTTGGACGTTATTTTGCGTAAATAGGTGAGTGTTCCTTGTTTGTTATAATTTCATTGACTATGTGGCTTGTTCTTGATTATATGACTTGTTATGAATGAATGGTAACATGATAGATGTTTTCAATGATTGCTGAAAAAGAGTTTTCTAGGCGAGTGTGCACTTTATCGCACTCGACCTAAATGAATGTGAAATTTACAATGATTGAATGATTATATGTGCATGAATGTAAGCCTGATGGCTGAACTGGGCCCTGCCCTTCGTTACCGATCGACTTGAGCCCGAAGCGGACTCGGTCGGGCGATTTGGTAACCCTGGGTGAATGATTGGTATACTCGAGTATTACCTTGTAGTCTGGTGGAGCCTGACCAACGTCCAGGAGGGGGTGAATGAATGAATGAACGATTATCAATGCAAATGAGGGATTTTACTTATCAAAATGCATTTCAAATGATTGGAGGAATAAGGGAATGAAAGAAGAATGAACGAATGAATGAATGAATGGCTCCCTGTGAGCACGTATCCTTTTAATGAATGTGTTAGTATTGCTTTCCATTGTAAATGTTTCTTGAATTATTGGTTATTTATGGTTAATGCATTGAACTTATTGTTTGATTATGTGTTCGGAACCTCACTGAGCTTTTAGCTCATCCCTTTAGTTTTATTTTCCTTAACAGAGGAAGACGACCAAGGACGAGAGCTCGGTATAGACTAGCCTAGACTAGTTTCAGATTTTTGTAATGGTTCTGGCCCTACCTTTCGGCACGGGCTGGATGTATGAAGGATTGAGAACCTTTGTATATTCGGTGTTTGTACTCCCTTTTGAGACAGCAATGTATATAAGTTTCACTTTAAGTTTTGGATTGTTATTTCGTTTGATCTGGTGGTTTTATTTTGGATTTGATTGAGGTATGACTAATTCCCGGCGAGAGCTGGGCAGGAGGTCCACCGAACCCTTTAGTTCGCCTTAGGGTAAGGTAGGGCTGTCACAACAAACCTTCTTTGTAGAGTATTTTCTTACTAAAACTGTGAGGACTCGCAAATTCCTTGTATTTTTCCTCAAAAATAACCTTTTATTTGAAAAATTAGTATTTATCAAAGGCCACTACCCAAATATTACACATTAAGTGTAGATAAACCTAGAAAATAGGGTTTTACGCTTCGGTTTCAAGTTTGGAGCGAAATTAGGGTTTTCGCGATTTTTCGCCGGATGAATTTTCGGTACAGAGTAAGAATTAATTTGGGGATTAAAAGTGACTTTTAAGTGAGAAATAATATGTGACTAGTGGCAATGATATAAGGTTAGTGAATGGGAAGTAAAAACCCTAGTACGTGAGTTTTTAAGAAAAACGGCGCGAACCGGCGGGTCCCGCGCATTACCGATTGAACGCACTGCTTGACCACCATTTTTCTTACCCAACAAGTTTGTTGACTTTTGTACATAATATCTTCTTAAATTGCAGCAAGGTTGACCGAAATTAGTGGCCAAGAAAGGCAAGAAAGAAAGAGAAAAAAAAAAGAGGTGGTGGTGGTGACACTTGTCACCACCTCATGGCTTCTTAACCAAGACAATTACCATCCATTTAACTCCAACACTTAGCCAATTTCTTCTTCATTTCTGCTGTTGCTGGCCGTGAGAAGCAAGAAGAAAAACCCAAAGGAAAACATTTCATTTCATCTTCAATCCAACAACTTAGGAAGAAATCACACAAAGTAAACCGATTAAACTTGTTCTTGAGTGACTAGTAAGTGAGTTGTGGTGAGTTTTTTGAAGGAGAAAGCTTGGGCTACTTGTAGTGACCTTTATTCAAGGTAAGAGAGTTTATCTCTCTAAGTTTTGCTTTCAATTTTGTTAAATTAAGCTTAGTAGTTTGATTTTGTGGTGGAATCATGGATGATTAGCATGTTTTAGAAGTTTTCCCCAATTTATTTGATGAACTAGGGCTTGTGGAAATTCTGCCCAAATTGTTGTAAGATGCTTATATGTTGCAATTGAAGTTTTATAGGGTGTTGTGGTAGTGATTAGACCAAGAAATTAAGGAAAGTTGCACTAGAAACTCAAAATTCCAGAATCTGGAAAATTTTCCCAACATTCTGTCCGAATTTGTATCTGTGTGTTAGAGGCCTAATTGGCCTTAGCTCGAAGAATAAAAGTTGTAGAGAATGGCATTTTATAGGTGCCTACAAAATTTCAGCTCAATCGGAGCAACTTAGGACTTGAAAAGTCCAAAATACCCTTACTGTTCTAAGTATTTCCCAGCAGTCCGTTTCACCAGTTAAGTCCAGTTTATCACGTTTTTTTGACCAGGATCCATTCTGATTTAGCTCTGGGCCAAAACATGAAAGTTGTAGTGTTCTGAAGTAGCTTTAAAATTCCTCTAAGAACACCTGAATTGGATTTTTGTACACTGAGTTATGACCATTACAGTGTTCTGCGATTAAGCAGCCGACGAATTGGTTTCTGGTTTAGCAATTCGAGAATTTGACCAAGTTACATTAGAAACTGGACTAAGTGACCTTCATGAACATTGTAGCCCTGAGTCTTAGCTTCGAAACGGCATAGGTTACGTCTTAATCCGATAAGCGTAGCCTCGGATAAGTTATTTACGCTTTCATACGTCAAATCTGTCTTTTGCTAAATTGAATTTCTGCACTTGTTATTACTGTATTTCTTATTCTTATGATATTGTGAGCCTATGGAATGGCTCTTGACTTGAATTGCTTATGTGTGATGTTGGGTTGTGGTTGAGGAAAAATAATGAAGCCAAAATGGCTGGAAAATTAGGTAAACACAAAGGGCGTGTTGCCCAAATTTTCGCCCGATGGCTAGGTTTCTATTTGAACTTGTATGCTTTTGTTTGGCCAATACCATGACCGGTTTTCCATTTTAAAACATGATTTTTCATCCTTGGGTTCAAACAACCCTCTTCTTACTTGAAAGTCATCTTTACACGTTTTACTCCTAATTAGTCGGGTTTCTTTGTTTCCCTTAAATGTTTTGCTCGATAAACTGTAATATGTTCTCTTGTTCAACCTTAGGTTTCATTGGTGATTAAGGGTAATATCCGAAAGGATATTTTGCACGATATTTTGCATTTCTAGGTGAGTGTTCCTTATTTGATTCTATGGCTTGTTGTTATCATTTGCTAATGTGTTAAGTGCTTTTAATGATTTCCAAAACGAGCTTCCTAGGCGAGTGTGTACTTTATCGCACTCGACCTAAATAACTGTACAATTTTCAAGGATTTAATGATTGAAATGTTACTTGCGCATGAATGTAAGCCTTTTGGGCTGAACTGGCCATTGCCCCTTGTTACCGGTCATCTCGAGCCAGAAGCGGACTCGGTCGGGCGATTAGGGACTTGGGTGAACGTTCGGTATACTCGAGTATTACCCTGTAGGTTGGTGGAGACTGGCCAACGGCCAGGACGGGGGTGAATGAATGAACAAACGATCGAACGAGGGTTATTGATAAACGAAAAATGCAGTTTCAAATGATTGGAGGAATAAGGGGAAATGTCAGGAGAACGAATGAACGAAATAACGAATTGCTCCTTGTGAGCCGTATCCTTTTAATGAATGTGTTACTATCGCTTTCCATTGTAAATGTTTCTTGAATTATTGATACTCCATGATTAATGTATTGGATTGATTATCTGATTATGTGTTCGGAACCTCACTGGGCTTTTAGCTCATCCCTTTAGTTTTGTTTTCCTTACAGGGAAAGGCGAGCGAGGACGTGAGCTTGAGATAGACTAGCCAATCTAGTTTTGTTTCTTTTGTTTCTTTTGTAGTGGTTCCCGCCTAGTGCTTGGCACGGGCTGGACGTATGAAGGATTGAGAACCCTTGTATATTTGATGTTCATATTCTCTTTTGGGTTGGCAATGTATATAAGTTCCGCTTTAAGTTTGAATTAATGCCCTATTTATTCTTGTGATTTATTTCAATTTTTAATTGAGGACTGTAGCGAACGACTGAGTCCCGGCGAGAGCTGGGCAGGCGGCCCGCCGAACCCTCTGGTACGCCTTAGGGGGAGGTGGGGTCGTTACAAAAACTACTCTTCGTCTTTAGTATTCTTAATGTGCAAAAGTTCTTTCAAAGTGGTTGATCATGTACTATTTATATGAGACCAAAAAGTGCCCCCATTAATGCTTCTAACGGATAGAAGGCAGCTGAAAAGTCAAATAGCCGTTGGGAGTGTCAGACGTCCGGTACTCCCGTTACTTGCGTTGTGAGAACCCGTAGTTTCCCTTAATGTTTTTCCTAGGGTTTTTTCCCTTAAATTTCATGTTTTCTTCATTTTCTGGCCTAGGAATATTTTATTGGTGGATTTTATGAGTAAGAATAGTTTTTAGATGATTTTTCGAGCATTGGGTAGTTTTTGAAAAATTACGGATAGATTATGGATGTGGGCCCCACTAGTGCGG